>NC_139940.1:35443082-35468082 GCF_963454915.1 Gymnoscopelus microlampas | reverse complement strand
CGTTTTTGGTTTCTTTATTTCGGTTTTAGGGTTAAGATTAGGGTTAGGTTAGGGTTATGTTATTTAATTCTTATTTTTGCCTGATTTTACCGATTTATTATCAAAAACAAAATCGTTTTTTGTTTTTTTTCATATCTTTGATTTTCGGGACATTGCTCTGCTTGTGCGGGACACGGGACAGAGGGTCCAATTTCGGGACTGTCCCGCGAATTTCGGGACGGGTGGTCACCCTAGGGACATGTAGTAACCTGTGCTCAGCTGAGAAGCAATCATAAAGCAGCAGTATTCTATTCTAAACAGTAAGATTCTGTGTGTTCATTTTAACTTTTGAGAGAGAATGGTACGGACCCGTGAAGTTAAATTAACATGAGATTTTACATTGTATTAGCCTACTGGTTTTAATAATGTCTTTATTTTCCCCTCTAGTCCAGGCAAAGTAGCATTTCCAGACAGACTAATTGTAAGAGAATTTTTTTCAACAGATATCATTTCTATGAGGTGTCTAGAACAACATACTAAAAGTCCTAAGAAATCCGAGATGCGGAAATATGTTTAATTCTCATCAATTCAAGATGTGTGCTAATACCTCAAGAAAACTAAACACCCTAATGGGCTTTTTTTTTTTCTTTTGTCCTATCACAATGAAACTTTCCACAATGAATCTTAACATGAAAACTAAACTTTTTTGTATTACAAGTTTCTCTGAAACTTAATTTGAATATGCAAATTAGCTTAATATATACTGAATAAGCCCAAATTTGCATATCACGAAAATTACTTTTCCCCAAAATGTATTATATTTACATTGTTGTTTGTTAATGATATATCAAACACACTGATCAGACTTTCATGAACCATTTCATTGAAATATTGTGACTTCATAGAATAACATCAAAAACACCATTCATATGTATGACAAATGCATAAATCCGTCAAATCTTCCTCCAACCATGCTACTGCTAACGGTTGATGGCAATGCTGCTTTTGGACTGGCCTCTAACCTGAAACCTGCCCGGCTTGGTTGTACCTGCCGGGGGTATAACCCCCACCGGTATAGTCCTCAGGGTCACAGAGGCACACAAGCCTCCCCACCACGACAAGGTAGCAACAACAGGGGAGGTTCTTTTTGTGTTTTTTTTGTGTTTTTTTGTGTTTTTTTCTTTTTTTTTTTGTGTTTTTTGTATATTTTATTGTTCAAATGTGATCCTCAACTCCTTTTGTATGATTCTAGTCATCAGAAAAATCAGGCAACTGGGAATTTGTACAGCTAGTACCACGACATTCTCCGCATATGGCAGTGCAAGGGAGTCCATGTTTTTTGCATGTGCATCTCTTCGTGCTGCAGTCTTTCTTGCAGCTACAGCAGACCACATTAAGTAAGTCTGGTGGTCCTGCAGGCTGATCAGTCATTATTGGCATGAATCTACCACCTATAACATGCCATCCCCAGTCTTCTGGACTCATGCTTTTACTTGTTCCTTTCCATTCATGGATCTGGTAGAACACACGGAGACTGTGGAACTTCACAGCTGATGATGTTGGTGGAAGAGTTTGAGGTTCCACTGGAGATGTGCTCTTCGATACTTTCTCACAGAATCGCCTGTGTCTCAGCATATCCAGCGATTCATCTTTGTCACCCCCATACAGTGAGACTAGAGCCTTTTCACCTGCTGCAATGATGATTCCTTTTCCGACCTTTTCCTCTGACAGGCTGAACACCTTAGCTTGTTTGAGAAAGCTAGAGTCAGTTTTTACTTTTTTCAGTGCCAATCCCTTTCCCAAGCCAAATAGACGAGAAGTTGAATCACAGCCTAAAATAGCATGGATGAAGAGGAGATTATCACACACCTTTGGACCAAGTAGTTCTTTTGTCTGCTTTATGCACCATATCCTTCTTGCTTTTGTTCCTTTCTTTGGTTCTGGTGCCAGAAACAGTTCCTGTGCATTTGGATCAGCCTGATGTAACAAGAGTACTAATAAATCTGTATCATCTCCTACTAGGACCGTGTCTTTGGTTCTGGCTGAGGCAATGGCGGTTTGGACAATGAGCACATCAGCATCATTCTTTGCATGGTCTGTGATGCACCCAGCCCTCTCTAGTTTATCACTTAGATAAACCAAGAAGCGTTGTTTATTTTCCTTATTGTTAAGGAACTGGTCCTTTTTGGATTGGATGATCATGTCACCAGAGAAGTGTACAGTCACGCCGGGACTAACACCAGTTCGTCGCAGTTGGGTGGCATCTTTTATTGTAGGTTCGTCTTTGTAGCCATCAAAGACTATGACAGTAGTCATACCATATTTCTGTATGACATATCTGACATACATTTCACACACACTGTCATAAGTCGACCCTTTTGGCCATGGTAGACGATGTAGTAAAGCACCCCCATCAAGGACATGCTGGACATCACTACTGGGTTGTCTTTGCTGCTGATCAATGGACTTCCAGAGGACATCGGCAAGGACTGCCTTGTTAGCCTGGAGGGGTAGGTGTGACGATTCAAACAAAGCAGTTGGATGACTGCAAAGTTCATACTTGAACAGTGATGGCAAATCTTCACACCGGTCTCTCACTGCTACGAGACGCTGGAATAACAGCTGTGGATTCACAACTACTGTCTCTCCTCTGATCTTGACAGTTGATCTAGATGCAAGAGTCACTGCTTGGTCAGCTTTCCTGAAGGTGAATTCTTCCACTGATTTCCCTATCATAGATTCCAAAATCTTGCACCCTATCTCCCTTGACTTCTCAACATTCACTCCCTGCTCGGCTGTCATGCCATTAGCAATGTTGTGCAGGGAATGGTTCTCAGTGAAAGGATCTCTCTCTTTCAGATAGGTGAGAAGGGCAAGCGTGTCACCGACATCTCTTGTCTGCCTGGCCTTGGACAGGTCTTTATGTTGGTCGCTGGTCTCATATGAGACACCTGTGAATGACTGCATAGCATTGTTGATGTTTGCACACGCTGGCATTGAAAGGACCCACACTAAGCGTTGTGTCTCTGTGAATCCTTTTCCTCTCGTTAGGCCACCATGTGTTTTTACATTTCTCATGAGCACTTGCTCAATAATGAGATCAGTGGACAGTCCAGCCCAATACCTGTTGCTTCGCCTCACTACGTGGAATCCCTCCTCAAATTTCTTGTGGACATCTGGGTTTCAGGTAGGGCAGTCATCATTTGCAGGTACACATAGGCTGACTTTGCATATAGTCGGTGTCCAGTAGCTGCAAAGTATGGTAACATATCGTGAACACATTTAAGATGTAATCTCCAGTTGCCTGTCCTCTCAGCTCTGATGAAGTTTCGCAGAATATCAATCATATTCATGTATTGCTGCCAAAGCTGTGCTGTCCTGGTATTCATGGTTTCCATCTTCCTGGCAAGAGTACTCTGGATTCTCTCCAAAACCTCTTCAGAACACAGTTCTCCTATCGGCAAAGAAGAGGACATGACTTTGTCATATAGTTCACTGGCTATGGTCAAGTCTGTCACATCTGTTTCTGGTAAAGTATTGAGTACTTCCTCATCAACTGGCTGAGTATCGGCGGCAGGTGCCATCTCGATCCGAGGTTCCTCGACTGTGTCTTCTGTTGGCTCAGTATCGGTGGCAGGCGCCATCTCGATCCGAGTTTCCACGACTGTGTCTTTTGTTGGGACTGGCACATTGTACGCATCAGCCAGCAAAATAGTGTTCAGAGCTGCATCGACAAGCATATGACCACGAACTGCCCTGGAGACCGCCTTGCCAGTCATCATGTGGCAAACTGTATTGCGAGCATACACCACCTCTAGTAGCTCCTCCAGTCCAGACCCTGCCATTAAGTGTCCAATGCTACCCAAGAAGCTCATTTGCATGTGGAACCCTCCAAGCCTGAGGACTATTCGCTTGAGTTCATTGTTGCTTTGCTGAGACTGGATAATGGTCAAGGCTTTCCAGTAAAGGGGTTGGTCGAACGTCAGGATAGGGGTCACATTGTACTGCTGAGCTTGAGTTTCCACAAACTTCAACGTTGAGTATATGCAGGATTCATCACTGGGATCAAGATCAATCATTGGAAGGAATGTCACTGATGATCTCCCAGGGTGTTCACCTTGATGCAGCAGCTGCATCATACCGGACCATGATGGCCTTTGAGAGTGAAGGAGTAAGGATGTCTTCCACAACACATCCAGCTGTGATGTTTCGTTAACTGCTGTCAACAGAACCAATGGCTGATACACAATAGGTTCACGCATAGGAGGAATTTTGAAGTACTGAATGTTTATGCGACCGATTGCAGCAATATCTGCAGCAGTCACTTGGATCTTGGGAACAAGATTGTTTTGTTGCGTTCCTGGTGTAACACAAGCTATTATACCCATTCCATGGAATGTCCCTGTACCATCGATGGTTGCTACATTGTGGTCGACGTTGTCTGCAACATATTGAATATGGTGCTCTTCTGTGAATCCAGGGATCTCAGTCCCTTGTGCCACTGCTGCACTCCGTTCATATTTCATCACCTCTGCATACGAGCAGGAGAAACCATGCTCATGGAGTGTGTCTACCAAAAAGCGTGATGCAAAATGGTGATGCATCTGGATCCCTAGCCCAAGTTGAAGAGGCGCAATCATTGTCCTTGGTCTTATTGCTTGCATGATGGACTGTCCGATTGATGCAAGCTTTGTATCAAGATTTTTACCAGAGAACATATTCCTCAGTAGAACCTGTAAAGACTCTGGAATATAGCTCATAGCAGCTGCAATGTCACTTGCATCTGGATAGTCATCTTTTCGGATTTCCAAGAATTTCACATCACTTCCAATTAACTTTGCAGCGGTTTTAATGATATTCAGCTTCTCTTCTTCGGGATTATTCGATTTCTGTTGCTTGTGAAATTCCCGAAGAAGTGAGTGGGCTGTGTCTTGCAAAGTTACCACACATTTTTTTTCCAGGCCAGTCATTATTACTCTATCTCCAAAGTGTTCTTTTATTTTAATTTTCATCCACTTTGCACTGTATGGTTCATGACCTGTGTCTTGCAAGTACTCTGCCATCTGTACCATAAGATCCTCAATATTGATTTGCTCATCATCGTGTTCTTCTAAAAAGTTTGCCACCTTTAGGAATGCTGTTGTTATCTCATCAACCTCAGGTCTTCCTCTTTTGAATCTTTTGGGTTCGTTGCCAGGGTTTGCAGATAATTGACTGGGAATAGTCTTCAAGTTTCGAAAGTTAGCGTCACATTGTTTGTGGTATATTGCATCTGCTGCATGAAGGTCATGGGCAGATGATATCCTCCCAAATACAGTATCAGACCATTCATCTTTCCTAAAATGGCAAACCTGAACAATCTTTTCCTGGAAGTCGTCTGTCCTTACTGGGTAGACTTCAAATGTCTTTCTCTGCTTCTTGTTCTTATCAGTTCTAGCTGGTTGCCCACAGAACAAGCAATGCTCTCGAAAGTTGAAGTTTTGCTCTGAGCGGAGATTAGTACGTCGCGTTGGTTGTTGCAAAGATGGTATAGCATTATCACATAGAATATTTTCTGCTTTACAGTAGTTGCGGCGGCATTCAACGTGCACTTTATCTCCTGGAAATGTTACTAAACAACTTCCACGTTGAGCACTAGCACGATTCACACCATTGCTGCCTTTTGCTTGAAGAACAACTGATGTGCTTTCATCGGTGAATGACTCATTACATATTTTACACTTCTCCATTTCTCCCCACTGACAAACATTACACACTGTATGAAAAACAAAAATAAGTGTTTTCTATTAATTTCTATTAGTTTGCTAGTCCTAGCAAACTACTTTGTGTCAGTAGACAAAGCTTCTTCTAAATTGTAGTTTTGGTTTAGGGCAAAACATTTTAAAAGAGTTGGTATGTTAAAATGTCAAATTTCTGGAGAGATGACGAGTGGTTTCCTGCCAACAATATGGATGGATTATTCAGGTGCTATAGTTCTCAAACAGACTGCACAGCCGCTTTATAAACCAGGTTTGGAGCCTGAAGTGTTATGGCCTGGCTCTAGACCACAACAAATAAAGGGGAAACTAGAGAGTTTTAACTAAAAATAAGTGATTTTATTTACAACATAATATAATAATGATAACACAATGAAGTAGGCATACTGCTAAATAATGCAAACAGAAGTGAAACACAAATGCTATCTGGGTGGCCTGCCTCAGGTGTAAGGAGAGAAAGAACAGTGGAAGTGCAGGTCTTTTATACTGTGGGAATCAGTGGCCAGGTGTCTCCCCTTCCCCTGATTACCTCCAACTCCACCTTCCAATCAGCACTGCAACAGAGAACAATTGTAGAATATATCTGGCAAAGGCCATAGGGGCACAACCTGGTCCTAGGTTAAGCCCTGTGAGGTAATTTTGGTTCTGGGCAAACACTTGCAATACAAAAAATGTTAGGCTTTCATTGTGATAGGACCAAAAAAAAAAGTTTTCTCAAGGTATTAGCACACATCTTGAATTGATGAGAATTAAACATATTTCCGCATCTATGGTTCATGAAAGTCTGATCAGTGTGTTTGATATCATTAACAAACAACAATGTAAATATAATACATTTTGGGGAAAAGTCATTTTCGTGATATGCAAATGTGAGCATATTCAATATATATTAAGCTAATTTGCATATTCAACTTAAGTTTCAGAGAAACTTGTAATACAAAAAAGTTTAGTTTCCATGTTAAGATTCATTGTGGAAAGTTTCATTGTGATAGGACAAAATAAAATAAAAATCCCATTAGGGTGTTTAGTTTTCTCTAAATATTAGCACACATCTTGAATTGATGAGAATTAAACATATTTCCGCATCTCGGATTTCTTAGGACTTTTAGTATGTTGTTCTAGACACCTCATAGAAATGATATCTGTTGAAAAAAATTCTCTTACAATTAGTCTGACTTTTGGGTCTAAAATGGGCTAGATTGCCTGGACTACTCAGGGATATTAATCTTCACAGTCTGTTCAACACAAAAACTCATAACCATAAAGTACAGAACAACATATCACAACAACATAATACCAAGACAATACATGAAGTCCCCAGTGTACACGAAAACCATCACATCAGTGAGGCACTTTGTTTAATGCCGCACTGGCTGAAGGGACAAAACTTCTACCAAAAACTTTTTCCCATTTCAAAGTTCTGTATCTTCATCCAGATGGCATAGGTTCAAAGTGACAATGTAAAAAGGATGATCAGAGTCACTTGTCATTGTGAGTGCTAAGAGTGTGATGGCCTTATTGTTCATAGGTTTCACACTAACTGGGGGTGTTCAGTGTTCAGTATGCATACCGAGGAAACACAACAGCAACACAAATGCATGCAACATTATTAGCACCTTCATACAGAAGCTCATACAAGGTTTTCTTGCAAATAAACACACTCGCGCACACGCCCAGTACACCACCGAAACACCGAAACACCGAAACACTTTCACATGCTGTGGAAACATGAAGATGATTCACCCTTTCGAACACATGACGTGTTGTTACTTCATATCCCACTGTCTGATATTTGAGTTATAGGGTTCTTGCATTAATGAGCCACTAAGCTCAGTCAGCCACAGTAAACATGTCACTCTCTCCTCTGACTCACCTCCTGTTTCAACGAATTAGATAAGCAGTTGGAAGGAATACAGGCCACACCAGAAACACGGCCCTTTCAAGTTGATTCCCCTTTACATTTCGCTGTTGTCGGGCAGAAACCTTGTATGTCCATATTTAGTTTTTGGTAAATGAATGCCCTACTTTGTCGTTCAAGAGTGTTACAAATTTGACGGCCTATAATGTATAAACTTCTATAATCAATAAAATAGACGATCTACAAGCTATTTTTTAAAACATGTTAAAAGTGAAAGTGGCTATGTTTGTAGGTTTTATAAATATTGAACCAATGAAATGTATTAACAAGAGCTTGTAACTAAATAATCACTACATCAGATCCATCGGAAAACAGGTTATTTTTTCCTTTTCCTGAAAAGTAACCGTTTTGGACATGTGGTTTCCACGTGACAGCGACGATTTGCGTAGCACCCTCTAGCTATCAGCTAATCTAACAATGAAAGTGTAAAAAATGGGCCTGGACTGCTGGAGTAGCGGTTAAGGCACCTAGGCTCAATGTAGCCTGACACGGCGTCGTGGGTTTGACTCCCGATCCCGATAACCTTTTCTGCATGTCTCTCCCCTTCTCTCTCCCCATTTCCTGTCAGCCTACTGTCCTGTCTAATAAAGGCGTAAAAAAGCCCCAAAACTAATCTTTAAAAAAAAGAAAGTGTAAAAAATGGAGGCGTAATGATGTATGTTCAATATATAAACAGAGTACCCATGTAGGCGTGATAGTTATTGTGCACATGGTTAGATACTTTTGCTATGTGCAAATACTTCTGTATGTACAGTAGCTTATGCATGTGTGTGTTTGTACAGCATGCATATTGTAGATGTGTTTAATTACAGTATGCATACTGTAGATGTGTGTTTAATTACAGTACGCATACTGTAGATGTGTGCTCATACAGTATGCATACTATAGATGTGTGTTTAATTACAGTATGCTTACTGTAGATGTGTACTTGTACAGTGTACATACTGTAGGTGTGTCTATGCAAACATGTGTGTCAAATTAGTCAGCACCGTATCACCTGTCGCTAAAGCATTTTCAGCCAGTGAAGTCATCATAAATCATAAACAACACTGAACAAAGGTCTCAGAGAGAGAGAGAGAGAGAGAGAGAGAGAGACAGACAGACAGACAGACAGACAGACAGACAGACAGACAGACAGACAGACAGACAGACAGACAGACAGACAGACAGACAGACAGACAGACAGACCTGCCTAAAGGTGCTTGCATGTCACAACCAAGCCTTTACTTCTCTCATTTAATCTTACACCGCACTCATCTCTCTGTCCAATGTCTTGTGTCAGCGTTCTACTGTACAGTATGTCTGTGCCATCACAACACAGAAACACAACGCACAACACAGAGAACTACATGAAAGAAGAAAAAACAAACAAGGCCAGCTCATATATCCCCCAAACCAAACTAAAGCCTTAAAATGGCTAAACATGCAGAGCTTAGATGACACAGAGAGAGTAAAAGCTTCCATAACACCGAATTAAAGATAATAGGCTTTCTTTGAGCTCCAAAGCCCAGTTTGTAGAAGAAAATTGAAAAAGGCACAGTAGCCCATTCTTCTACGACTGCCAGCCAAGATGTTTACATGGAATTGTTCCAATAGAAACATACAGCGCTGTACCTGTATAACAAACACTATGAACACCCATGATAATACATTTTTCACACGGTAAATACATATATATTTATGTATATCAACCCCTATATAAACTTTTGTAGTAATGTACAGCAGATAACAAATCATATTAAACTTGTTCTCAGTTGTGTTTTTATGAATACTAACAATACTGCTTTTATAAATACGATATTACTGAAAGAGTTTCACGTAACCACTTAAACCCTATACTTAGTTGACAGGATTCCCAAGGGCTCTAAATACCTTCGCCGAATGTTCGACCCCAGAATAGGGATGATTTGTGAGGTTAGAGTAGCATCCTTTATGACTAAGAGATATATTGTACAGTAGTAGCTCTCACCTGGCCACTGTTAGCTAGATCATCAACAGACAGAGAGTTATCCAGACGGAGACCCAGGCCAAAGTCACACAGGCAGCAGGTCAGGTCATTTTTCACCAGGATGTTGGAGCTCTTGATGTCCCGATGGATGATGGGCACCTTGGGGGAATGATGACATACCGATGAAGTATTGATGACAAAATAAAAGTAGAAGCTTCAAAATAAAAGCACCTATACCTATCAACATGGATAGCAAGAACAATATCATGCATCAAATTAAAACTACCTGGAAATATCTGAAAGAATGATATGGGACTCCGATTATCTGTTGATGGCGTGTAAATAATACTCTTCACATTCAGGCACTGACATTGAATATGGCATTACTCGTTAATCTTTTTGTTCATCATGATTGAATGATTGAGACAGACAGACAGACAGACAGACAGACAGACAGACAGACAGACAGACAGACAGACAGGCAGACAGATCTCAGTTGTACCTTAGGGCGTCCAGAGAGAAGATGGTCGCTATGGAGGTGAGCCACACCTTTGGCCAGAGAGCTGGCCAGCACACACAGGTCCTCCCAGCTGATCACATGGTGTGTCAGGTGCTCCTGCAGGTCAGAGAGGATCCAGGAATGTCAGTATGGTGAAAGATAGAGAATGGATTCACTATTTCAAAACAAGAATCATTATCACTTTCATTATCACTCTTCGTGTGCCAGCAGTGAATGTGAAAACTGATCCGGGGTGAACAGACGTTTGGCTTGTATTATGTGGTTTGTATTACAAAACTGAGGCCTTGTAACACAACAGGCTTTCTTTTTTATATGTGTATATAAAAAAGGTCTTGTTCCACGGTTCCCCCTGGGGTGGAATAAAACAGGTAGGTAGGTAGGTAGGTAGAGAGTTAGGTAGGTTAGTAGTTAGGTAGGTAGGTAGGTAGGTAGGTAGGTAGGTAGGTAGGTAGGTAGAGAGTTAGGTAGGTTAGTAGTTAGTTAGGTAGGTAGGTAGGTAGGTAGGTACTGTAGTTAGGTAGGATTGATCGATCCATTTTCTATTCTCACCTGTAGATTTCCCCTGGGGTGGAAGGCGGTGATCAGCCAGTACTGTTTCTCCAGCTTCCTCTCCTCGGCTGTCAGGAAGTGGAGAATGTTCTCATGTTTGAGGTCTGTATCGGAGAAGATGTCCTTCTCGTTCTTCCAGGAAGCATACTCCTCATAGGGGAAGATCTTGACAGCCACCGTTTCAAACTGGCCTGATGTGCTTTGCTTCAGCTTGGCCTTGTACACCTGGGCGAAGCGGCCTTTACCCACCTGGTCAAGGTCAATGGTTAAAAGTTGATTAGTATACTGTGCCACCCGCTTGACAAAAAAATAAAATGTATATGCTGGATCTCTGACAATCAATTTCACTTAGAAAACATCTGAAAACATTCTATTCGATTCTTAAAAGTTGTAAGGTTTTATACAATCACATTAAGAGAACATCGTCATCTGTGTTTGTGCGACAATCTTATGCTTAATTCATACTCTGTCACACGCGACAAGTTGTGCTATTTTCGGCGCACGACACGGTCATACAGTACGTCAAAGAATAAAGCAGGACCTCATGTAGTGATTCAGCAGATCGGATCAGATAAACAAGCACAATGAATTGCACAACAGAGCAGTTCCAGCACCTGCAGGTCCAGCTCAATAGGCAGCGGTTCGGTGTTGTGGTTCAGGTTGTTGGCGTGCGTGGAGCTGCTGTCAGAGCCGTCATCGTCCATCATGATGGCACAGGCGTCGCTGCAGTCCAGACCCCCGGCCTTGGCCTTACGCTTCTTACCGCTGCTGTCCCACTCTTGGTTGAGCTCGCGACGTCGGTACACCCGGTACCAGTAGAACATCGCCGCGATCACAACGGCCAGCAGCAAGAGGGGCAGCAGGGTCACCACGATGACGGAGACCACCGGGACCTCCTCAGCTTCCACAACTGGAATCACAGAGAAGAGCAAAGATGGTGGAGTGTTTTAGATTGTATAAATGACTGGAGAGGAGAGGAGAGGAACTGAAGGGAACAGATAGGTTAGGTGAAAGTACATATTTTCAAGTTAAATATTGAGCTAAAGGGCAGCAGCTTCATAAGGTAAGCCACAACTATATACAGGATGTGAACTGCTTCTGGGACCTTTGATGACATTAACGCTGGCTTTGAACTCTCAATCACAAAGGTCACAGTAATAATAGTGGACAACAACTGAAGCTATGAATAGGCTCTCAAAAATAGGTGCCATGATTAAAATTGTTCTGTCTGAGGTAACATAGCTCCTGTGTCACTATATGTGGTAACTGCTGTTGCTAAGTGACTATTGGCAATCTTTTTTTAAACAAAGCACTGCTAATGTGTCTTTAAACAAGTTATACCTTTCCGTTGAAAAAGACTTGAAAAACAAGACAAAGAGGGTAAACTGAAGTGTTCATGTGGTGCACAGGACTGTGTTTTCTATGTCGCAGACAGCAATACATCCTATAAGTCCAGTTGAGGCACGTGCAACAATGATAATAGAAGGAGCTATGTCCAATGTACAAAAACACGCCAATACACAATAAAATCCTCTGCATTAATTTAACCCTTAGAGTGAACAAAATGTAAACAAAATTGCATCCATAAATAAGGGATCATTTGGTTACACTCCCGGAGTTACACATGGATAAATTAAGACTGAGGATTTTAATGTGTAGAAATAGTGGGCAGTGCAATTGCAAGCAACCGTGCGACCGTGCGAGGCACAGTATGAAGCAACGTTAACTACCACTACCTCTGATGCCAGCCTGACACAAGTGACTGCCAACCCTCGGAGTTCCTGTAGGGGGAATAGAACAGTAGCAAGCCTGTGTGTGTATTGGTCTGACTGGCCCTGGTCTGGTCTGGCTGGGCACCTATTCAAAAAACTATCTCACTCAGACCACCAGCCAGTCCTTCTGGGGAAAATTACCCAACTGGATGAGGCAGCTATACTGGCATAGAGAGACCTGGGGCTGGACTGAGGAAGTTAAGACCCTACAGTTTATATCTGTTGAAGATGTCCCACCTACACAGTAAAATCCTGCACGAATGGAACCAAATGGACCTGGAGTTACAAATGAAAGCAATAAGCCCCAAGAGGCCGTGTTTTACAGTGATTTTAGAACAGCTAAGGGGCGTTGTTATGACGCGGAGCGGAGAAAGTAGTCCCTGACTGGCTACTAACGCACGGAGGTTCCTGAACTGTGAATATTGTAAACACGCCATGTGAAATGTAGTAAATGTGAAATGAATCAATGTTAAGCATCTGCATGGCCTATATCTCACCTAAAGTGTTATGAGAAACTGTTTTTGGATATCAAAATTCACAAAAAAATCTGACATTTCAGAACGTGCAGTAATACCGATACATGCAGTCAGAGGTGTGTATTTATAGGGCATTTTACAACTGCTTCAAATGTTGCTCAGCCAATCATAATCAAGTACCGGAACTATCAATTTCATTAGGATCTATTACTAGGTAGAGTTACTGTATACATTTATCCAGTATTACTACAAGTGTAGCATACTAGTGTCACCAGCTTTATAGAGAAGCACAAAGCATGTTTTGAAAATGCTGATGAATTGCTGCAGAGAATATCAAGTTATCTCTTTGACATGCCAATACTTGCCATAATCTTCCTCAGTGCTCAGGGATATGTGTAACAATTATACACAATTTTGGTTTCAGCATAAGCTGTTATGTGGTTATACAATTAACCTTTAAGTAACCCTGAAGCTTGTGCTTTGAACTTGCTTTTTTATTTTATTTTATTTTATATTATTATTATTTTGAGATGTTGACTTCAGTTGCCAGGTACTGGGGTGACAGTGTGGTGTGATCATCCAAGATACATAATATTTACATACTTAGTGTGATCTAAGTATGTACAGTTAATCTATAATGAAAATCTTCATGATCTAGGCCTGTACTGTACTGTTTAGGTGTGTCTATTAAGTAGTATATCTATCGTTACATCGCTTTGGGCTAAGCCACAAATAAATGTAAAAAATACACACACACACACACGAGCGCCTATGCGTGCATGTGGGTGCGTGTGTGTGTGTGTGTGGGTGCATGTGTGTGTGTGTGTGTGTGTGTGTGTGTGTGTGTGTGTGTGTGTGTGTGTGTGTGTGTGTGTGTGTGTGTGTGTGTGTGTGTGTGTGTGTGTGTTTGTGCGTGCATTCGTGTTTTAAAGAGTTTTAAATAGGCACAGACCCTAAATGCCTTTTGGACATTGTGAGTGTGCGTGTGAGGCATAAAACTGGAGTGAACAGCACCAGTGCCAATCAGAATGTGCCAAGAGAAACTAGTAATAGCACTCGTGTTGCCTTTTCCAATCAGGATGCCAGAGGGTTCTCACACAGCTTTCAATGGGGTTTGACACGCCATTCAGACTAACAGGAGGCTCCGCTCTGTAATTAAACACATCATCAGCTTGTGTGTTTGTGTGGTTGTGTGTTTGTGTGTTTGTGTGTGTGCGTGTGTACGCGCAGTGCGTGGACTGAGAAGCTTGAAGCTTCTCTAAATGACTCATGGTCTGAATTCTCAAACCAGTTACTGGTGCGTCGACTCTTAACAATGTGTTTTTAATAACGGATGTGAGTGGTGGATATTAAAGAGGAAATAATTTCCTATGAAGTCAAACCAGACATGATTTCATGTTAAAAATAGGTGATGAGTGGATTAAAGAGAGCCATTCTAAATTCTGAGAGGAGTAAAGCCACACTCAGCTCCGCTAATCTGCTAAACCTGTGATGAATATGTTACTATGTTCAGTGTCTCATTATCATTATGGAACCTTTCCTGCTGCTTCATCTATAAGGACTAAGATCTATTCTTTGATTAAATATGTAGTTATTTGTGTTATGAATTCATAGGTTTTTTCCATACTTGCTGTTTCGTCAGGTATTTCATTTACGGCATTGAAGATTCTGTGTATTATAAACTATTGCAAAAAATGCCTGTTTTGTTCAGGCTTTCAAAATATATTATAAAGTTCTATTGTGCCGAGGTCTGTTACACACCTGGCCTATAACAGGTGAATACTGATGTAATGTCTATAGTCCAGTGGCCAATAGTTTTATGATAAGAGAAAACAGTTGCTTATAAGACATTGCTAAAATTGCTGCAGCATGGCAGTTTTATTTCCTATCCAGAATCATGGAACTCATAAACCTAGATTTTGATTCAAACCTCAGCTATGTGGAGGAACATTGAGCTGGGAATCACACAGGTGACTGAAATCATGATTTGTGATTATTAATTAGGGCTTGCTAATGTAATAACGCATTATGCTTTTGTTTGACGGAAGTGTTTGGGATTGGACTTTTAGATACTTTTGATATAAAAAAACACCAACATTTATTTATTTATTTTCCAAAAATTCATCTAGAGTTAATTACATCTCCATTGTTGCCAGATATGCACTAGGAGCGTGAAAAACATTTTTTATTTCATGGCGTCTTTAAAGCTGCAAATCGACCCCATGTCTTCCATGGGAGAGACCAAATTTCTACCGTTCTTTCAAGATAGAGATATCTGATATCTGTGAATGTATGCAGTAGTATATTCGACTGTGTAGTTAAGTTAAAGTGCTATGAAGCCATACCTAATTTATTAAGGGGTAATGTGTTACATAATGTTGTACTCCAGTTTCAACTGGACTCGGGAAAAAAACATAACTCACCTCAACTAGACGTCTGTGTACAGTATACGGTTGCAAATATTTCCTGCATGCTTGTATTATGCGTGTTACCACTTAATAACCCTGAAATTCAAGAAGTTTACACATGAGTAAACTTGTTTACCAGTTCCCCCCACAGCCTTTTCACCCGCCTGTCTGTGTATAAATAACTTGTCTTTATCCAGGCTGGTATCATGTTGTGTGGCAGCGTGGAGGAATCCAGCCACAGGGAGACTGAAGTGAACAGCATCACTATTTATTTGTTATGGTAACAGTGCTTCCTTTACAACCCAGACCGACTCATACCGTCTCTCCTTTTTCTCTGTCCAGATACAGTATATCTCTATATCTCTCCTTCAGTCGCTACTTTTTCCTCAGTATTTCTGTACTTGGGCCAACAATCTGACTGGATGACTGAATGACTGCAATGCGGCTCCAAGCCAACGGTGAGCGGACGGACGACCCGTAAAAATACAAATGCGAACTTGGAATACATACATACACGCACACACCACATTTTTTTCCCTCATCCCGCCACATGTGTTCATCTCCTCTTCCTCTTTCCAGATCGCATCAAGAATACACACAGAATGTGTTTTGTCTCCAAATATGATCTTGTCTTCCTCAAAATATCCCCTGGTGGTGAAAAACAGTTCCGATCATGAGGAAGATTTTATTTGTAGCCAGCGGTGCCTAAATTAACTCCAGAAACAGCTGTGAGGGATGAGGCGGCATCTATGGAAAAAGATATACTGGATGGAATCAAAGAATCAGATCTAAAACAAGCAAAGTGTTTAATTATAATATTCACACAAGCTTTAAACAAAATGTGAAGTGGAACTGCATGTCACACCATATCAGTCTACTGTCTGATTGTGACATGAGATGTCTTGTAGAGGTCTGGGTTAGTCTTTATGATCCACTCCCCTAATGAGCATAGGAAGCCAGATGATTCCAGAATCAACAATGTTGTCTGAGCTGCTTAGTGCAGGGCTGTAAGAATGTTGTTGTTGTCGGTTGGTAAGTCAGTCGATTGTACCACTTTACTCCCAAACAATATACGTACCTGGAAAGTACGCACCCCATGGTATTTCCTCTAGCACCATTAGGTGCAAATTTCCACTTTTCACATTTTTACCCTCAATCATGATATCTCAAAAACTACTGGCTGGATTGCCATGGAATTTCCTTTTTATCTTCATGCTCCCCAGACGATGGCCCCTAATGATTTTGATGACCCTGTGGCCTTTCCTCTAGTGCCACCATAAAGCTAAAATGTTCACTCAAAACGTAATGGCCGATTTGCCATGAAACTGGCTGAGATAATTTAGGCTCCTCTTGCACCAGCCTTAGGCCAAAAGGCACTTTGTAGCTTTAGCACGGTACTTTATATGATTTAACTTTATTGTATATTTTACTGTATATTTGTTGTTAATACTAATATTGATTAACACATTCATTCTTCAGTGAATGTACATATTCTGGTATATATAATAATCTTAGATCATTTTTAGACCCACTAGTGAGAGCACAGAGCTCCAAGGAAGGCAATACCGGTCGGTTCAACACACATATACTGTAATATCTGGTTTGTTTGGCAAAATTCTGATAAATAACAGCTCTGATTTAGTTTTTGAGACGCGGCAAGAACAACAATATAGCAAGTGATTCTTTATCTGATTTATCGACATGTGTTTGTAATAGACTTCACACTGATCAAAATCAAATAAGCCTGTTTGATGATGTGTTCATTACCTCATTTTGACACAGTGACGGCCGCACATGTGCGTGTGTGTGTGTGTGTGTGTGTGTGTGTGTGTGTGTGTGTGTGTGTGTGTGTGTGTGTGTGTCTGAAGCACTTAAAAACCACAACAGTGCTATAGGCACGTCAGAAGAATGTGATGCTGGCGAACAACAATGCCAGGCATTTGTAGAGAAATCAGCCATGATGGCACTGGTCCAATAAACAAACATGGACTTCCTGCTTCATGTGTCCTCAATGGGAGGAAGGAACCACAGCCCTTATCCTCAGGCCTCTGCCTCTGTGTGTGTGTGTGTGTGTGTGTGTGTGTGTGTGTGTGTGTGTGTGTGTGTGTGTGTGTGTGTGTGTGTGTGTGTGTGTGTGTGTGTGTGTGTGTGTGTGTGTGTGTGTGTGTGTGTGTGTGTGCGCGCGCACGCGCGCGCGTGTGTGTGCGTGCATGCGTGTTAGCCTTCATGCAAACTGTAGATCTTAGGAAATACACTTGAGGAAAATACTCAAATTCCTTGTTCAATGTAAAGCCCACTACTGTTGGTAAGTAGCCTCGGGAAACAACAGTTCCCGAGCCATGTATGGCCGTAGCTCAGGAGCGTATCGCTGCTGTCAGGCAGAAACCTCATATCTCCATATTTCAACTTATGTTTTTTTGTAAATGAATGCCCTATACTTACTACAGTGTAAGTAATCAAATTAAATTGAAAAGATTTTTTTTTAGTAAAAGTCATTCATTCTGTGTATGTGTTTTATAAATATTTCATTCATGAAAAGTACGTATATCTTAACATGACAGAAGCTTTTGACTAAATAATAACTCCATTGGGTCCATTGGTTACTAAACTGTGCTACACTTGAATTTGGTCGCGGGTATTTCCAGAAGGCCTTTGTCAGAGGACCTGAGAGATCTCACATTGGGCTTTGAGCGCAGTAAGTCTGTGATATAAAGTGGGGACGGCCCATGTAGTGCTTTATAGGTTATTAAAAGGATTTTAAAATCAATTGTGGACTTAATGGGCAGCCAGTGAAGTACGACCAACACCGGTGTTATATGTGCGCTACGATTGGTGTTGGTGAGAATTCTGGCAGCGGCATTCTGTACTAGTTGTAGTCGATGAATAGAGGAACGGCTCAGGGTAGTATAAAGTCTGTTACAGTAGTAAAGACGGGAAGAGACAAAGGCATGTATGATGTTTTCCAGGTCTTGAGAAGTAAGGATTGGTTTGATTTTTGCAATATTGCGTAAATGTTAGAAGCACGACTGGGTAAAGTTCTTTACATGGAGCTCAACGTTCATGTGGTTGTCAAAAACGACACCCAGGTTCTTTGCGTTATGTGATATATTAGGTGCCAGTGAACCAAGGGGCAGCTGAATTGCATTAGAAAGACTCTCAGGGCCTATGATAAGGATTTCTGTTGTGTCAGCGTTGAGCTGTAAGAAGTTTTGTGCCATCCAGTTGTGTTGCTTCCATGTGCTGTGCTGTGCTGTCCTGTCCTGTGCTGTCCTGTCCTGTCCTGTCCTGTGCTGTGCTGTGCTGTACATGTGCTGTGCTGTGCTGTGCTGTGCTGTGCTGTGCTGTGCTGTGCTGTGCTGTGCTGTACATGTACTGTGCTGTGCTGTGCTGTGCTGTGCTGTGCTGTGCTGTACATGTACTGTGCTGTGCTGTGCTGTGCTGTGCTGTGCTGTGCTGTGCTGTGCTGTGCTGTGCTGTGCTGTGCTGTGCTGTGCTGTGCTGTGCTGTGCTGTGTTGTGTTGTGTTGTGTTGTGTTGTGTTGTGCTGTGTTGTGTTGTGTTGTGTTGTGCTGTGCTGTGCTGTGCTGTGCTGTGCTGTGCTGTGCTGTGCTGTGCTGTGCTGTGCTGTGCTGTACATGTGCTGTGCTGTACATGTGCTGTGCTGTGCTGTGCTGTGCTGTGCTGTGCTGTGCTGTGCTGTGCTGTACATGTACTGTGCTGTACATGTACTGTGCTGTGCAGTGCTGTGCTGTACATGTGCTGTGCTGTGCTGTGCTGTGCTGTGCTGTGCTGTGCTGTGCTGTGCTGTGCTGTGCTGTGCTGTACATGTGCTGTGCTGTGCTGTGCTGTGCTGTGCTGTACATGTACTGTGCTGTGCTGTGCTGTACATGTACTGTGCTGTGCTGTGCTGTGCTGTGCTGTGCTGTGCTGTGCTGTGCTGTGCTGTGCTGTACATGTACTGTGCTGTGCTGTGCTGTGCTGTGCTGTGCTGTGCTGTGCTGTGCTGTGCTGTGCTGTGCTGTGCTGTGCTGTGCTGTACATGTGCTGTGCTGTGCTGTGCTGTGCTGTGCTGTGCTGTGCTGTGCTGTGCTGTGCTGTGCTGTGCTGTGCTGTGCTGTGCTGTGCTGTGCTGTGCTGTGCTGTACATGTACTGTCATCTGCTATAGAGGTGTGTGTGTGTTGTGCCTGTCCACCATGTGCTGGAGATGTTTCTCATTTGAGTTAAACACAGACAGGAAACCACATGTCTGAGCTCTCCAGCATGGCATCACACTGCACTAAAGACACTCAGGAATACACACACACGTGCGCGTGCAAGCGCACACACGCAAGTACGCACGCACGCACACACGCATATTACAGTATGTATGTACACCTTGTACACATTATCTACAAATCTATCATAATATTATGTGAATATTATGGGAATGCACACACCCACACACACGTGTGAGCAGGCACACACAAATTCTATGCATGATGTAAATGTGTTTGCAGTTCCTGTATTTGATGAGAGCGCAGCCTACTGTAAATGGTCTACAATAACCGTGACAGCACACACACACACACACACACACACACACACACACACACACACACACACACACACACACACACACACACACACACACACACACACACACACACACACACACACACACACACACACACACACACACAATAATCCCACAACCTCTAAGAAGCCAGCTAGCATTTCTTCCGTGCCAAGTTACACATTGACTTTCCCTGACTGTGGTTGGAAGAAGAAGGGGGAGGTAAAGGTGTGTGTGTGTGTGTGTGTGTGTGTGTGTGTGTGTGTGTGTGTGTGTGTGTGTGTGTGTGTGTGTGTGTGTGTGTGTGTGTGTGTGTGTGTGTGTGTGTGTGTGTGTGTGTGTGTGATTACTATACTTGTGAGGGCCAACTATCCCCACATGTTCAGTATAGTAGAATTTGAGAAATAGACATTGTGAGGTCCTCCTTATGGTTAAAAACAGATTTTTTGAGTTAGGCTTAGAATTAGGGGGAGAAAAACAGGCTGGGGTTATTAGGGATTAGGCAGGTTTAGGGTTACTGGTTGGGGATGGTGTTATCCAGAGTTATACTTTATACTTAAAGTATAACTCTGGTGTCGCGCACTGGAAAATAGCAGAATGTCCGAATCTGCTATTTTTGGGCAAACGCGTGTGTGTGCATGCCTGTGCATGTGTGTATGGGTTGAGGGATGAAGAAGGAATGAGAAACGAGGGTAGCAGTGATAAGTGATCATAAAGCACAAAGACAGGAAGACTAACTGTCCATGTACTGTAGCTCCCATCTGTTTTCTTATCATTTACTGTTATGAGTATGAGGAAGCTGTGTTTCTAGGCTATGCAAATACCAAGGTTTTCTCTGAGTCAACGGATAACCTGCCGATTGCACAGAAAAGATGACCTGATATAACATGGCACCGGATGGCATGTGCAGTAACATTAAAATACACATTATCATCCCTAAAGATTTACCAAATACCATTACTGATACAATTTGATGTGATGGCTTTCTAAACCAGCACATGAATAAACAATACGAAAATGTGCCAGTGGATATATCGCATCAAACTATTCATATACAGTACTTGATGCCTCATTCATACAGTTTGATGCCTTTATTCTCTGTGAAAAATCAACCTTGTTACGAATAATGATTGCATCGCGTCACTGGTGTGTTTTTGACCGGGAAAGCATCTGTCACTTTAGATTTTAACCATTTTATTCTATTATGCTATTCAAAAATAGCAGATATACAAGCTCCGCACTATGAGCTTGTAGATCTGCTATTTTTTAAAATCATTTTTGAAAATATATATTTTTAAAGCAAACTTTGCTTATGGGGGTTCTACAAATGTACAAAAGAAATGTACAAAATGATATGTATTTGGCCACGGACCCCCATCTCAAAATGTGTTGTTCCAAGGACCCCCCAGAAGCAAAGATTTGAGTTAAAATGTTCATTTTAAAAATATATATATATTCAAAGATTTGCACAACTGTTCACAATT
This sequence comes from Gymnoscopelus microlampas, assembly GCF_963454915.1. Taxonomy (NCBI): domain Eukaryota; kingdom Metazoa; phylum Chordata; class Actinopteri; order Myctophiformes; family Myctophidae; genus Gymnoscopelus; species Gymnoscopelus microlampas. The sequence goes on along the minus strand of NC_139940.1, from coordinate 35,446,720 downwards.
TTTCATATTTTTTCCAATTTTTCACATAGAAATACAAGCTCATAGCGTGGCACTCGTGCCACGCTATGAGCTTGTATATCTGCTATTTTTGAATAGCCAAAGTATAAAATAATGGTTCAAGTGGTTACACAGATGCGTTCCCGGTATAAATGGGTTAAGACTTTTAGAGTAGTGCAATTGTGGTGATTTCTCTTTTTTCTTCCAAGACAAAAACAGCCAACCTATTGTAGCGGTCAAAATAACGTACCCACGTCTCAGCAAGAGAGCGTTTGTTTTACATACAGTACTCACTGGGGGTGAAGGACAGGTATTCGTTGCACTCTTCGTCGGAGCAGGAACAGAAGTAAGCGGTTCCATTTCTCGACTTCTTCTCCTTCATCACGCAGGTGGAGCTGTTGTAGTCGTCCAACAGAACGCCGTACAGCGGCACCGACGGGTTGTGGCACACGGTCTCCACCGTGAAGACGCTTTCATTCTTCCTCCTGGAGAGAGGGACGGAGTGTGAGAGAAGAAAAAACATGGCAGGCACTAACACACACACACACACGCACACGCAGGCAGGCACGCACGCACACGCACGCACGCACGCACGCACGCGCACACGCACACGCGACAGATTTATCCAATCAGGCCGTGAGGTACCTACCAGATAGCGACACAGACCTCCTCATCCGCCCCACAGATGGAAGTGATGGAACAGTTGGACACACAGGTCCCCGTACCGTTACAGGGCGACACCTGCACATCGCAGAACTTGCACAGCTGTCGAATTGGGATGGAGTAAGGGAACATACCGGCTGGAAAGCAAAAACACACGCAGAAACATGTCACATTGATGTCACATCTGATTAAAGTGATTTGATGAAAAAGAAAATCAAGTTGGACACATCTCACACGAGATTTGAGGGTTTGACTGGAAGACGCGTGTGGTAATTATAAGTTATTATTGTTTTTCCAGTTTTTCCATGAAACGCACATTTTAACCAGATAGTCTAGGCTAGGCAACATACGAAGACCAAAGCAACTACTGTGTAATATAGACAAACTGGGTTCAACCACATCATACATTCAAACAGGTAGTGTTATCTACTATCAAAACACACGTTAACCAAAACTAGGTCAATAGCAACAGCAAGCTCCACTGTATGCCCATGTGAAGCACCACAGAGAACTACGGGTATCAACAGGAAACCCCCACATCTGAATCAATCGGCTGCCAACTTACAGCATAATGTAGGCGACTGGTGAAAAAAAAATCTTCAGACACAACACGAAACCTCATGAAGTCTGCCAAATGCCTGCGTAATGACTGTACACTGAGGCTTTCCCGAGAGCACCCATAAATCATTCATTTGTCACCCCTACACAACTGAATCAAACTGAGAACGAGTCGTTAGAAGTTCAGCCTCTTGCATGGCTTCAATCACTACTCAAATAGGAAAGAGGTAAGAGCAGCAATGACTCTAAACTTACTGTACATTACCTGATGTACATTACCACTGTTGTTGGCTATGAGTGGTACCGTCTCTGTGGAAAAAGACTTCATCGGGAGGGCATAGCAAGACTTTAAAACAACACCATGCCCTGTCACGGCAGTATGTGTGACAGCTAGAAGGCTGTGTTGTTGTGTCAAAGTAACGAAATGCAGTAAATCACTTCCTCAAAATACGGTTCAGTTCAGTCAGTTGAGCTCTCAGTCATTTGCTTAATTTTGATTGGCTGAAAAGTAGTTGCTCTTTTCCCATTGAACAGAGCTGAAATATTAGCCACTATATAAGCCATTTGCCACATTGAGCTCTTTGCGGAGGCTTGCTCTCCCCCTCAGTCACTGATCTCTGCAAAGGAAATGACTGGTAAGGGTGCATTTATGCAGAACTTTTACCCAAAGCGCTTTACATTCACACATTGGCAGAGAAGAAGGCACTAACGTGCTCATCAGGAGAAAGATAGTGTCTTGCTGAAGGCCTGGGATTGAACCGGGAGCCTTCTATTACCAAGCAGCCACTACTACCTCCTGAGCCAATAGAGTACTGAAGTCCTGACATCACTCGTTCATCCCCTGGGTCGTGGAAGTCATTTCTCTACAGAGAATAACATTGGGTCATCTTAAAATCGTCTCACATAAGAATTGTGGTCCAAAAATGGTGTCCAAAAAGTGTCAGAAAATGGGTGCCATTGTTGAAAAACAGCAGAGGGGGATTTCTTTTTACTATGTTTGTGTAGGTTGTGAAACTTGCAAAAACTGCTTCAACTGCACCACAGTTTTTCTGAGAAATATAGCTAATTTCATTTTTATTCTTATAATAATTAATCTAGTATTAAATCTAATCATTACAGACCACTGACAAGCTTCTCAGATAGGGGGGGGGGTTCCTTCCTTGCAGTACACTATTTACAGTAAAGCATAACGCTTAGTTTGGGCCATTCATCAATCAACTTTTAAAATAAAACATGTTTACTGCAGACAGTGACTTCATGGGTCACATCTCCCTGAGAACGTAGTTTAGATCCTATAGCCCGAGGCTAGGGTCAGCTGAATGTATTCCGTAGTCAGTCAGTGAACGACCTCCCTGTGTTTCAGTTCTATATATATGTAATGCAAGCGGAGCTCCAGACAAGCACTGAACGAACATTTAAACAAAACTTTTCAGTGAACTGATTCAATTGATTCAGTACACAGAAAAGGTAAAAAAAAATCCAAAATCAATAGGATTGGCAGAGACCCTAACCGTACCCATAACCATCTCTGAACTAAACCTAAACATAACCATTTGTTTGGGGAGCTTGTTGGGGGGCAGTACACAGCCTGTACTGGGAGTAAAGCACGTGGTCCTCTGGAACTCGGAAAGTCCAACTTAGGAAATTGATGACATTTTTCCTCTGACTTGGCAAGCATTTATGTGCAGTTGTTTTGGAGGAGAAGAAACGGATGTCAAAAAGCTGATGTTGTGTGGCAGCTCTTTGCTTTCAAAAAGGCATTTGCAAAGCTTCTAGCAGCTTTTACTGTGACATACAATTTCTTGCTGTCAATCGATACAATCAGATTTGGTAGCCTGTTCATGTGCTATATATATCCGGGTCATAAACGTGTTTGTCCAATATACTCAACACTGCATGGACAAATGTTGCAGCTCGTATTTTGTAACTGTGCATTCCTTCCAATCTTTTTAATATCTTCTACATAATACCTCTATTTATAGAGTGTGCAGCCTCTAAGAGCTGAACAATGGAAAGTGCAGAAAGCATTTCAAAATTACATCTCTGGAGTGACTAGAGTTTGGCTAAAACCAGTGGTTCTCAAAGTGAGGTCCAGGGACCCTCAGGATTCCTTGCCGTCGTTCCAAATGGACCCTTACAAGTTTGTAAGGTACAAATGTACAATTTGAATGTGTACACTTTCAGAGTTATGAGGGTCCTAGAAATAAAAAAATGTTTGAGAACAAATGGCTAAAGGAGTAGTTTCCTACACCGGGTCATCGGTCAATAGGAGACTCAATGGAGACTCTTTCAGTCTCCGAAAGAGTCTCGATTGAGTCTCCTATTGACCTATATATTATATTGTCATCAAATTATTGGCTTAGGAATGTGACAAAAACTAAAAACTCTTCATGAATTCAAGCCTTCGTTGGGTGGGTAAT
>NC_139940.1:35435582-35438082 GCF_963454915.1 Gymnoscopelus microlampas | reverse complement strand
TGCGTGCGTACGTGCGTACGTGCGTACGTGCGAGCGCACGTACGTGTGCGTGCGTGCGTGCGTATGCGCGCGCATGTGTGCGTGTGTGTGTGTGTGTGTGTGTGCGTGTGTGCGTGTGTGTGCTGTTGACTGTAATGTGGAGAACTCGCAGACAATCTTATGTGGGTGTATATGTTTGTGTACAGTACGCATATGTGTGTTCGCACAAACGCACTTGGTGTGTGTGTGTGTGTGTGTGTGTGTGTGTGTGTGTGTGTGTGTGTGTGTGTGTGTGTGTGTGTGTGTGTGTGTGTGTGTGTGTGTGTGCGCGTGTGAGACCCAGCAGCATACAATGCAAGAGGACCACACAGTTCTTTTGGTATGTGGGATTTCCAGGTTGAAAATAGGCCTCTCTGTGGGTGGAGGGCGATGAGCAAACAGTAATGAGAGGAGGGGAACAGTAGACCAGTGGAAAAGGAACAGTCAAATCCTCACCATCCATTTGGGTCAATTCAAGTTAAATTAACACTGGGGATGTTACTGTGTGCATAAAAGTGATACTTAATGAAGGAGTAAAAACGTCTGTACTGAAAAGTAACTGTGATAAACTTCAACGCTATTCTTTGAGACACTTTGCAATGTCTTATGTTGTGTGTACATCTCTACGTTGGTATTTTTTTTATCAGAGCTCATGTGAATGTGATCATATGAGAGATTGTTGTAAGTATAGACTACTCAACTTTGATGAATGGTAAAATTATCTGCACTGTGACACTGTGTCAGATTCTGTTAGTGTATAAAACGTGTGAGGTGTTATGGTGCATCAGATGGAAGATGTGCAGCAGGTCTATTTAAATGGCACTACATGCTAAAAGAGAGCATCATTGAAAATGGGTGTGCTCCTGTGAATTTACTTATGCAGCTTTATATTCATGAAAACACATCACTATTATGTTCACTGGAACCCAAAAGAAATAGGCATATGAGACCCATTTTTAGGTTTCAGCCAAATGTAATAAACTAAGTAATAAACCAAGTAGTCGACATGTAATAAACCAAGTAGGGTGGCAGGCAGCAGAGGGTCTAATATTACAATCCATAATGCAGAATTCCGTTTGGTTGGACCATAAATGACAATAATTGGCCTTGCCCAACTTAACCAAACAAAACATGTTATTCAGAGAATAATATTTCCAAGATGTGAGATCTCATCTGACCAGTGCAGTGAGAGTTGGCTTTATTTCACCAAGGCAAAAACAATGTTCAATCAGCTTCTGAAATGCAAGGCTACAGTAATAATAGCCTATACAGTCAAATCACCAGTGTTATGTATCCATGTGTATCTCATAGTTTAAAGCAAGGGGCCTTCAACAGGGGGTCCTCACTCCTCAGAGATACTGCAAGGGGGGCCACCAAATATTTGTGTGATAGGGACTTTATTTTTACATTAACCACTTGAACCCTTGCATCCCTATTCTGGGGGAACATTAGCCGAAAATAGCAGATCTACAAGCTCAACGCCTCGCAGAAGAACTTCGGTATACAGGGAAAAAAGAGCAGACCAAGTACAGAGCCAAAGGTCAAGTTTACAAAATATTGAGATTTTAAGTGGTTAAATGTCTGAAAATACAAATTTAACATGAATCCAATATATAGTGGGGTGGGGGTCCCTGCTTCATCTCTCTCTCTCTCTCTCTCTCTCTCTCTCTCTCTCTCTCTCTCTCTCTCTCTCTCTCTCTCTCTCTCTCTCTCTCTCTCTCTCTCTCAGCTAAGGGGTTCTTGGGCTGGAAAATGTTGAAGACCCCCAGGTTGGTTTAAACAGTGACATTCCACACTAGCCTACAGTGTATGTAGCACTATCAAGCAAGCAGCCTGTGAGTCACCTGTTGCGCTTGGAGAGGCGTGCGCTGCGTGCTGTGGAAACGGACTGTGCACACACACATTTAACTGAGCTATACGAAGCAAATAGGCTACACAAGAAACAGTTAGATATAGATATAGATTAATAGTCATTATGGTTCACGCCACTATAGATAATAGATAATATAAAGGACCCCAATGGAAACAAACAAGCCATAGGGTTTAAAATCCTCTTAGCAGACCTTGTATTGAACTGTAGCCTACTTTCCTGTGCTAATTAAGTATTCAATCAATTAAGCAATCAGATATACACTTCGCGACCATCAATGTTTTAATGTTTGTATTTGTTTTAATTATTTGTATTTTAATATTTGTATTTGTTTTGAACACCATACAATAAAAAGTCACAATATAACAATAAGTTAAATGTCGTGATCTACTATACTATGTGTGAACAGGCGAACAACTCACCTACGGTCCTCGGCTCCAGCGCGATCACCAAAAAAAGGATTAGAATAACTCCCCATAAAAGTAAGGAAACACGTTTTTGCTCCATATTTCTGCGTCGTTTTCCGTCTACAGATGTTCATTCGGGATGTAACGAGAACACTATCAGAGATGAGATGGAGAGAAGAGAACGCCCTGTGTAGGAACGGTTGTA
>NC_139940.1:35358082-35430582 GCF_963454915.1 Gymnoscopelus microlampas | reverse complement strand
CGTGCGTGCGTGCGTGCGTGCGTGCGTGTTTGGTTGTGTACATGTATCAGGCTGTTATATAATAGCGCTGAAAAGGCATGCCAAAAGTGCTTTCAGAAACACACAGTTATCAGCAGGCTCCATTATTTACTCTGACTGTCAACACATGCCTGGCCTTAAAACCCTGCCAGTAAGTCTTCAGTAGATGGGCAGTGCTTTTGAAACATGCACTGATGACTGCATTAACCTGATGCAATCTGTAACCTTTCTTTTCAAACTTGGGTCTCGGGCATGAGAGAACCACATTTATATGCCACATCTAAGAGACAAACCCTGCTTGACCAGGGGAGATATTACATGTATGAGCTCCAGGCAGTACTACTTGTCAATCAGTAAGTGTCCAGGGAAGAATATTCTCAATGGAAGAGAAGGGAGACCACCTCCAACCACTGCTGATGTGCTAGTTCAGGGGTTTTCAACTGATGTCTGATTGTGTACCAGGGACCACCACCCTGACTAAGAATCAACCTGGGGACCACTTTTGTATTGGGTGGGGATATGTAGGCTAAGGTTAGTTAAAGGTGGGTTGGGGTTGCCCTTGAAGGTTGCTTGAAATATGCTAGTAGTGGTCCAGAGTTCAAAAAAGGTTGAGAACCAGCCACTGATCTATTCCTTACTTTATCCAACCTTTCATATTAAACTCATGTTAGCTGATACTATACTGATTTGTAACATTTATGAGTGAGCAGACACATGCGATTAAATGGCCACGTTTCCTAACAATGATGACATTTTCCCCTCTTGAGATTCTAACTCCCTTTTCTGTGGAATTTCTTGACCTAAGACTTCCCAGTAACTGACCTCATTGCCTAGTCATCTTAGGTCACCAGATCATTTAGTGCACTGCTTCTCAAGTAGTGGTCCATGGACCACTAATGGTCCATGGCATGATTACAGGTGGTCTATGTCTGTCTTTTCTTGACTATAGTGGTGGTCAAGGACAGAGCCTCATGTCATTTTCTGGCTCCAACCTTGCCCTATACATAATACTGTTATATAGCCTAATTACTAATATTCTTCAGGTATGCCAGTGTGGCAATACCACTCTCACAGAGATAAATTACATTAAGCTTTTACTGTCTGAAAACTCATCCAGAACTTCACAAGGGACTGTGTTTCATACATGTCTCTTGAAAGAGTCTGTGGACAATGAGCTGTAGTAAGCCTTGAATAGGAAAGTGCAAAAGCTCACGTTCAAGTATGTTTCTCTCTGAAACTGTAAGGGCTATAGTTACAACACTTGGAGGGGAGGTTCATAGTTCAGTGGCCTACATACGAAAAAAGTATTACACCAGTTGGTCTCATGATGGCGCTATAACAGCCCACTTTACATTTGGCCAATAACTCTTGAACCGTAGGTCGTAGAACCAAAATTTAATTTTGCCCGGATTCCTTGGGTCATGAATGTCTGTATGGATTTTCCGCCATTTAAAATCTTCTTCAAAACACACTTTTTGCTCTTCCTCCTACAGATTTTGTCCAAATCTCACAACTATTTGTACACATGATCTCTGGACTCATGTGATGAAAATGCATCACACCGAATTTTGATAGTCCATACCGTTCGGTCCAAAAATCAGGAACAAAACGTCCAATCAACTCTCAAATTTGAATCACATGTCGAAGGTGATGAATAAAGCCAGAGCCAAAAGCAATTCCATTTTCACCAATAGGGGGCACCACAAATGCACCCGTTTGCTGCATAAACATGATTTTTGGGGGGATCAATCCCCTCCAAATTACTTAAACGTGATCTCAGGGTTGATGTGACAATGTCATCTGCTTGCAGAATTAGTGGGAGGGGCCTTTTTCTTAAAAACAAAACTCCATGTCACGAACGCAGGATCCGATCAGCACCCAATATATCGCTGCAATCGCATGTTGCTCGGCCTCTGAAACACAAGGTCTCCTGGCGGATTCCTCGGGTCCCGATGGGCATCAGCGTGATTGAGGCAACCACACTTGCAATTTCCACAAATTGCACCTTTCTAGTTGAGTATGTGATCTGGATGTCTGGCTGCTATGGTGCATCCTTCAGGACTCTAACGGTGCGTTTTAACAGCGGGCGACTCTCGGGCGATGCCGGGCAACATCGCCCAAAAGATAAAGAAAGTCTATGAGAGCCGGCGATCGGGCGAAGTGGGCGGGGGGGCGATGAAAGATGGATTTTCTTTATCTTTTTGGACGATGTCGCCCAGTATCGCCCGCTGTTAAAACGCACCGTAACTATCTTTGCTTTCTGATGGCCATCGATCCCACCCATGTGTCCTTTTTACCAGGTGCTCGAAGAGCGCCTGAGTCTACAAACAGTCAGACTAATCATCATCATTCGACACCTAGTCGACAACTATTCATCATTGGCTGTCCTGGCTGTCCTTCATTCCTTTAAGCGAATGGGAACACTTCCCCTTCAGCCCGGTCTTTAAGCCAATGGGGAGACGACCCGTCCTCCGCAGTAACCGCCCTCTGCTCCCCACACACACACACACACACACACACACACACACACACACACACACACACACACACACACACACACACACACACACACACACACACACACACACACACACACACACACACACACACACACACACACACACACACACACACACACACAGAGCACCTGGTAGAATATGACTTTTGTCATTTCGTTCTTGTTTATTGTCTAGTTGATTTTTGTTTATGTACTGTTGATCTTATTTTTCTGTCATGTAAATAATTTAATAAAAAGAAGTTCCGGATTGCAGCTTTAATTCATACGCCATCACAAAATGGTGTTGCTTGCCCACACAAAGTGATTTTAGAAGCTTGTAAATCAGTTAAGTCTTAAATTCCTCAGTTATACTACAGAGTATAAATTAAGTATTAGTTCTAAATGGGGGCACATCATTTGAGTTTTTTTTGTCTTTTCACATGTTCTTGTTTTTGAAGTTCTTTAGGTGACATCATAAGAATATCGTGTTTTCTTAACTGTTCTCTGGTATGAGTGAAGTGAAGCTGTTTGCCAAAGGGATTTCCCAATAATGGGAGAGTAATGGAAACGTTGATGTGAGCTACGAAGCATTGAGGTTTTAGCTGTCATGTTGGATTAGTGAGCTATTACTTTCTGTTCCCTGGAGTTATTCGTTATTTGTGCTTAAGTAACTGTACTTGTTCATGGACATGTTTACTTACTGTAGTTATTCAAGTTGAAACCCTATTCTGGGGTGAACATTCGGTGAAAACAGCCACGTCTACATCGCAATGCAACGCATTGTGAGCTTGTAGATTGCCTATTTTCTGCAAAGAAAATCGGTGTAGAGGGAAGGAGTGGACCCCGGTCGACAAAGTGCAGCTCAAGGTTCAAGGTTCAAGGGTTCAAGGTTGTGCTTTATTGTTGTCTTCGCCAGGCCGAAGGCACTAGGAGGCCGATTTGTGCAAAACCCATTTTTTTTAACATTACTCCTACAGATTTCATCCAAATGTCATGCAAATCGGTACACAGTATCTCTATAGTCATGTGATCAACACGGATCTGTCCGATTTCCCATATTCCATCCTCATTGCCTATGGTTGGCTTCCAACGTTTGCAGGATTGGTCCTTTTTGAACAAAAAGCCTCAAACTATGCACGCAGCTTAGTTTGTAGAGGGAAGGAGTGGGCCATTCCCACTAGGCCGAGGAAGAAATGCCACCCTTTTCACATTGGCCTGTTATAGCGCCACCAGCAGGTATAATTTAGCAAAACACATTTTTGGAACAAAATGGCTCAAATCATGAATGTAGTGTCTGATTGCCGTGAAATACAGTACCTAAGAATTAATGGCACCCTGTGAGAATGCCCGACTTGCGGTTGGAAGCAGTACAGAGGCCAGGAGAAGGGTTTAACCCGTAGGTGTATTTATTCATCACCAATGACATATATGGATAAATGGTACAGCACCCTTGGCATGGTGGTGTTTGTCTCTCTCCCACAACTCACTACTGGCAGCCTTTTATAGCCAGCTGAGCAAACGAGCTTGGACTGCACCATGTCAAGGGGTAGCATATATAGATATAAATAACCATACAATAAATAAATAACCCACATCAATTATCTTAAAACTTCAATGAACAACAAATAAATATAAATTCTTCACACTACTACAACATTACACAACCACACTATCCTTAGCAACTACAAATGTATATCACAACCCCCCTCTGCCATTCTGACTTGGTTCAGCTCAATTACACTGGCCACAGAACCACTTGGTACATGTTAAGCTTTTCAATCAGGACTTAGCATTACCCTCTCTCTTACACTCATACATTTCACATTGCACTTGCTCCTCATGATAATCATTCAATAATAAAATCATGTGCAAAATACAACTGTGCAAAATACTATAAAGTGCCAAACATTAGTAACAGAGGTCCTCTCTGTTACACACCCTTTTCACATTGGCCTATTATAGTGCCACCAGGAGGCCAGAATAACGTACCTGACCTGGCGGAGACCTGTGCTCCGAGGAGCACTTTTTCTAGTTACATCTTGTGTCAGCAGGCTCCATTATTGACTCTGACTGTCAACACATGCCTGGCCTTAAAACCATGCCAGTAAGTCTTCAAAAACGTATTTTTGTACAGTATGTATATGAGGTTTAAGTAGTCAAGACAACGTATGATCAGTGATAGAATAAGTCCTGTGATATTTATTCCTTCTGAACCAGTCTTAAGTCCAAGCAGAAATGTTTTGTTTTTCAGGCTTCCCTGTGCAAATCCTGGCTCAACTTACAAAGGACAAACATGCAACATTTTCTAACTTTTGGCTTTGTGGTTCTTATTTCCATGTCACAAACTTTGTAGTACACAGTTTGTACTTCACAGTATCAAGCTTACGGGAAACATTCACATTCAGTCTTTGTGTAGTTTCCTTTTCCCGACCACAATTCTTTGCTCTAACATCTTTGATCTATTGACACAGGAGAGAGTGCCTGTCTGTTGTTTCCTTTTTATCTTTGAATAGAATAGAATACCGTAGAATAGAACAGAGAGTGTTTAGATCTGATATTTTCGCAATTCTTGAACATTTTCCCAGTGTGAGGTTGACTGACAGGTCATAAACTTATCTGAGTCAGAAAACTATAGCATCAAACAGATTATTATTGAGAACTAAATCTGTATACGCAGAGTTGATTCATTGAGAGTCATTCCCTGCGAGCTTGCATCTTAAACTTTAAAGCTTAGCAAATGTGAGATCAAATGACAGAGCAGGGACTGCAGATGATGGCAAACTTGTCTCCCCACGTAGGGGAAATCTAGAATCAGAGTGTACAGTGTGGATGCTGGGGTGGAGGGTGGGTGAAATGCAGGAATGGTGAGTGGCAGCATTAACTCGAGCAGCAATGGTTGCAATCTGAGCAATGGAGGAGCAGCACAGGTGGAGCAAGAGAGTGAGCTAGTGGCCAAGTGCATTTCATGACCTCCTTAACCATTTGAACCCTATAGCGTCCTATTCTGGGGCAAACATTCGGTGAAAGGGTTATGTCTGAGTCAGAGTGACATGGCCGTGGTCGGGTTTGTTTATGGTTATGTCTGAGTCAGAGTGACATCAGAGGTCCACCGGCGGACCGGCCGGTCCTCCCTTGAGCCAATTTTAATATAGGAGGAAGACATGTGGTGTAAAGGGATAGTATAGAGCTCGTATAGAGCGGCTATTTTCGACAGACATTTGGTGTAGAGGGAGCTCCGGGGGAAAAGGTTTAAGTGGTTAATATAGTTGGTTGTGTGTTGTAGGGAGAAGAGTGTATCACATACTGTACAGAGCCAGTCCAGTTGCCTGCCTGAACTACCTCTACATTTACTGATAGATTTGATTGGCAGTGAAAGAGTGGCAGAGTATGGTTGACATAAGGTGTAGGCAAACTGATGACTGAATGATGGTTGGTGCTTTTGTGTTCATACTGTGTGTGTGTGTGTGTGTGTGTGTGTGTGTGTGTGTGTGTGTGTGTGTGTGTGTGTGTGTGTGTGTGTGTGTGTGCGTGCGTGCGTGCGTGCGTGCGTGCGTGCGTGCGTGCGTGCGTGCGTGCGTGCGTGCGTGCGTGCGTGCGTGCGTGCGTGTGTGCGTGCGTGCGTGCGTGCGCGGCATAACCTCCACAGGATTTTACAGCTCCTTGGGGCGAACAAACAACAATTGGGGACCTTCAATATCAACCTCAGTTCATGATAACAGTATTGCAAAATGAACAGAACCCAAGTAGCAATGTTTATACTTAAACACAAACACACACACACACACACACACACACACACACACACACACACAAGCGTACAACATGTAACCAAATGGACCCGTAATGGTCTATTTGGTAACATTTGTACACAAATGAACCCACTCACTGTGCCTTAATAAACTGTTCAGTAATTCACAAAAAGAAGTAAAAAATGCTCTGACTCCTCTCTCTCTCTAACAACAGACTACATTCCTGTATGTGGTAGTAATCACCTTTTGCCATGACGACGTGCCCAACAAGCAATGACTTACTGACCACCCCCCCCCCCCCCCCCCACCGCCCCCCGTTCAGGAAAAACATGTTGTTTGGGTTAAAGTCTCATTGTTGCCCAAAGCTCCTGTAAGAACTGTTTATGTATAACAGAACAACATCACAATCATATTAATAACAAACCATTCAATTAAAAGTCAAAGCTAACTGGCTTAGATATTCATCACGGCATGGCCCACAAAACATAGTACTCAATGGAAGCGTGTGCATGTATGTGCATGTGCGTGCGTGTGTGTGTGTGAGAGAGAGAGAGAGAGACAGATCCTGCTCCTGGAAGTCCAGTGGACAGGGTGGAATGTTGATAACAGCTGTGGACATGAGCAAAGGCATTTACACAGAGGAGATGGTATCTCACCCACTCAGCATGTCTATAAGAGCACAACACACACACACACACACACACTCACACACACGCTGATAAACCTCCAGACTGTGCAAATATTTACAACCCCCCCCCCTCTCTCTCTACTCTCTTGTTCCTCCAGTCATGTCCTCACATGTCATAACTTCATAAACTGCAGAACAATATACCATCATAGTTAACGCTAATTTATACTTTGTCACATTTCACAAAGGTCACTTGACGAGAATGCCGTGTCTTCAACTGAAGAAAGTGTCATGTTGAAAGAAACTATGTTCAGTAAGATGAGAAAAAATGTCTTGGAAGAGTTCAAATGTCAAACTAAATATACACGTCATAAATAAGATCAAATATTAAGAATCAAACCTAAACCGAAGCTCATTCCCATACCCTATACTGTAACAGAGATGACATTATTATTTTCTCCACTATTTCCTGGACAAGCCTTTATTCATTCACATACATTGTATGTACATAGCATACACGCGCACATGCATGCATGCACGCACACGCGTATTGTGTCACCACTCCATAATCTACACATCCACATCCTGGGGTGATTAGTGGAACATGGAGTTCTAGAAATGAGCACAAACGTGCACACGCACACACACACACACACACACACACACACACACACACACACACACACACACACACACACACACACACACACACACACACACACACACACACACACACACACACACACACACACACACACACCAGTTAATTGTAAGCAGCTGTTTCTAGTGTGTTGACATGCGTGTGGTGCAGTAGTGTCAGCGTGTTCACCTGTTGTGTTGTGGATTGAGGGACAGCTAATGTCACTGCACATGGCCCCAGGTGTTCATTACATACTGCAGTGGTTCTCAACCTGTGGGTCGGGACCCCCGGGGGGGGGGGGGTGAAGTGACAATTTAAGACCTTTTTAATACCTAATTTTTTTTTTTACTGCATCAAAAGTCATCAACAAAATATACTATAAAAACTGGTCAAACATTTGCCAAATAATATAAGAGGCAAAAATGTAGAAAATAGATCTACAAGATCTACAAGCTCACAACGCCTTGCAACACGAGGCGTTGTGAGCTTCTGCTATTTTCACAATATTTATCTGTGGAACCGAGTCAAACTAAATTGAATGCCTCAACTCCTATATTCCATGTGCTTGTCAGGGTGGGGAGTCCCCAGTTCAAACAATATTTTGGGCGGTCGCTGCCTAAAAAGGTTGAGAAGCGCTGACATACTGCACATGAACAGTAAAACACACCATGCGTTCTCTAATAAATGAATGAACGTCATGTGCTCGTACATGCAGCATAATAATATCATAATTAACATCTGACATAACTTATAGTTCACTGGCTAATAGATTGACAACGGAAGTATCTCATATTCAACAATAGAGGCTTATTACTTTCAGATGACTTTGTATCTTTATTTCTTTATTTTCCCCCTTCCATTTTGCTCTGTTCATTGTTCATGTTGCTGCATTCAAGCCAGAATGGAGTCATTCTCTGTAGGAATACAAAGGTCATTTATCACACATTGGCCCCATTGGAAACTCAAGGCCCCTGCATCAAATCCTCACTCAGCAGTTCTTAATGCTCAGGGAAGTCCCTCTCCCCCCCACCCCTCTCTCTCTCCCCCCCCCCCCCCCTCTCTCTGTCCCTCCTCCTCCCCTCAAACCCCCCCTCAGGCCTTTTTGGGGAAAGGCCTGCCCTGGTCAAATTCTATAAGATAGTGACAGTGATTGATTACATCTTTTTTCTTTTTTCTTCCAAAATTAGCATTACTACACTGGTCTACTCAGGGTCATGTAAGTCGGGAATACATGCCCACCCGTTGTGCAGTACTCGTGTTATCTGATGTACTCGCGCCGCTGCTTTCGTTCGCTGCGGCTTCCTTCACCCATGAGCACAGATCTCGTACTATTTGTTCCATAGAACGCGCTGCCACTTACATTGGCGAAGGGGCATAGACGTGACACAAAGCTCAGCCAATCGGTGAAGCTGACAGGTTGGGGTGGTCAATCAGGGAAGCCGGTGCCCCCACCCCCAAAAAACACACAGAGATTCGGTGCATCCTCCACAGACCAACTGAGAGACAGATACAGATATTCACGTTTTTCTGTTCTAAGAAACCGTTGGTCTGATGGAATTGTCACACGGCACTGCACAGTGCACACCCCCGGGTCATATGGGACACACTCTAAGTTTAAGGCCGGTCGGTCGGACAGCGGCCGAGTTATGCCCGGGACAGACCAACAGACAAACACAGGTTTCATGAATTAATAGATAGATAATAACTCTGAAATAGCAGTTTAGTCATAGAATTCCTGTATCTTCTTACCCATGAATGACAGAAATGTACAGATAGCGTAGAAAGAGTAAAATCCTCAGTGCCAGTTTAACTCAGAGAATGTGAAAATGGTGGGTTGATTTGTAAAAAACAAATAAAAAGAAAAGAAGAGGGACGCCCGCGATGGCAACAATCTCCTCAGAGAAGAGATTGGAACAGGAAAGACAGACATAAGACTCAATAAGACAATACATGGAGCTGATAATCTGACTGCAACAACAGATGTAATACATTGTCTGACAGGAAGGGGAAATGTAGAGGTGTATCAGGGTCAGTTACTATCACAAAAACCCCACCACCACCACAACACCACACCTTGGAGGTCAGGAGGGCAAACACACTCCGATAAAAAATATGTTAGCGTGAGAAGCGTTGTTTGTCTTGCCTTGTTTTGCCTTGTTTGTCTGTGTGTGCAGATGTGTGCTCTGCTTATCTCAAAGCCTCACCTCTGCCGTAGGCCGGATTCCAGACCCACTGACACTGGAGTTAAAAGTTAAGAGTGTAGACCTTATTAATCCCGCGGAGAAAATTGAGAGAGAGACACACAGAGAGAGAGATAGATAGAGAGAGCGAGCGAGCAAGCAGGAGAGTATGTGTGTACATTTGTGCACTGATGTGAAAAGTATGTTCACACGCATGGAATTTGACTTAGCAAATCAGTCACAGAAAAAAAAAAAGATATACTTTACCTTCTACAGACAAGAGAAGTATTAAATATGAGAGTAAGGCATACCGTTTTTTATATAATTGTGAAAGACGAATATCGGTTGAGACAATAGACAGATAGAAACCTTTATTGATCCCGCGGGGGAATTTCAGTCGCCCAGAGGCAGCACTGCAGTTAAAAGTTACAGAGTTACAGATGATGTGTGATCATTCAATGTGAGCAGCATTGAGCATCTACATACTGTATGCTGTAATATGAGGAAGAAGAGAGGAGAATGGTTTCAAATAGCCTGGAGGCTGATTTAAGTCTTAAACGGAATACCATTTCTTGATCTTGAAGACCAGGGCAAAGACCGGAATGTGAAGCAAAAAGCGAGGACAAAGCACAGGTTCTGGAGAGAGAGGAGGAGACCTGAGATGAGCAGCGAGGCACACAACCGTTCCAGACAAAGTCCCACAGCAATTTTCAAACTTGTTTAACCTCATTTCTTGATTTACTGCAGATGAAAAACATCCCAAATGTGAGAAAAGGTATCCAGTGGATTTCATCGGGGTAACCATGTTCCAATGTCAACACATTTTGTCACACAATACAGCATGTCATGTACAGTACAAACATTTCCCTGACCGTTGAGTCTGTGAAAAGGCTTTACCCTGCCAAGAAGAGGTTTATAATGTCCACCCAAAACATTTTCTTTTGCGTTGATTTGAGTTGAGAGTTTTGGTGTCGCATTGGTCTAAGATGGGGTTTCAAGAGGGCTTTCCTTCCTGCCAAGAATCATTTCTGGGGAAAAGCTTAACAATAACAGCCGTCTATATAAAATAAATCCTGAATAGAGATCCACAGAGATCCGAGGGATCATCCCCTCTTCCTCTGTAGTCTTTTGATAGGATTCTAGTGGGATCAGAGGAGGCCTACAATTACCACTAAGTAGAAACGTTTCTGTAGAAAACACTCCCTGGTACACTCCCTCCTGACGCACAATGCTCCTAATGACACTGTGTGTGTGTGTGTGTGTGTGTGTGTGTGTGTGTGTGTGTGTGTGTGTGTGTGTGTGTGTGTGTGTGTGTGTGTGTGTGTGTGTGTGTGTGTGCGTGCGTGTGTGTGTGTGTTCTAGTTTGCATGTGTATCTGCCTATTCTGGTCTGTGATTGATTGTATGCCTGTGTTTCTTGTATGTATGTCTTCTGTGCCTGTGCGTACTGTATGCACAAACTTTGTGTGTGTGTGTGTGTGTGTGTGTGTGTGTGTGTGTGTGTGTGTGTGTGTGTGTGCGTGCGTGCGTGCGTGCGTGCGTGCGTGCGTGCGTGCGTGCGTGCGTGCGTGCGTGCGCTCGTGCTTGTGCGTGTGTGCGTGTGTGTGTGTGTGTGTGTTAGTAGTTAGGAGACAACACAGACAAACCTGCAGCTCTCTTAATGAGCAGAGAAAGCTTCTGATTAAAGGCTGGCTGATGTTAGGGAGGGAGAGGCACCGCTGTGGTTTTGTTGTATTGTTGTATTGTTGCGAATTGCAACCACGCTGTCCATCACAGACTTTGATGCTGTTGCAGCATGAGAGGCATAATCCCATACAAGAGACCTACAGTATAGAGTATGTGTAAACTTTAAACCAGTGTTTCCCAAACTGGGTCAGGACCCATGTTTGTGTCGCGGACCCATTTTTATGGGTCACGAGTACATATCCCATTTTTTTTATTTAGCCTACTAGAAAAAATATATATATATTCATTTGGTTACATTCGTACACTTTCAGAGTTAAATTAACACTCAGGATTGTACAACCTTAATGGAAACAAGCCCTGAGGGCTTATCTGGATTATCCTTTAAGCATTCTTTTGTATAAATCTGTGCCACCGTGCCTTTTTTTGCTAACTGTAAATAAAGTATTCAATCAATCAAACAGTACAGTACATGATCCATCAGCCAGTAACTACTACACGCTGAAACCCAGAGTGTTCATTTAACTCTGAAAGCACTTTCCACACTCATTCACATTCCTTTTTTTTGCAAACACACTTGTTTTTGCAAACAACACTATTGGTTTTTCAGTAACAAGTCTGTCATGAAATAATGTTCCAACAACAATAGCCCTCCCCCTCTCCCCCTCATTCACATTCCTCACTTTACTGTGTACTTGTATACCGTACATCTTCTCAAACTGTAACAATAGCACATTTCCTACATGACAACAATACAAGTACAAATGAGCACCAAATGTGCAACAAATGTCAAAGGTAATTGTCACAGTTTATTTGTCTTTTAAAGGAACCCAGCAAATAGGCCCTGAGTCCATTAGCCAGCCTTCTAATTGTTCACCCATGTAGCCCAGTCGGTAATTCCTGTAACTGATTTAGTAACTGATTAGTTCCTAATGATTAACAGGAGTCTGTGTGAGGCTTTGCCTATCTACAATAACATGTAAGGGAGGCCAGGGATAATCTAAGTATGAGAACAAATAACAGCTGATAAGACGGGAAGGCGAGTGCGCAGCGCATGTGTTTGTATGTGCGCCTGTGGCTTGTCATGTGTGTGTGTGTGTGTGTGTGTGTGTGTGTGTGTGTGTGTGTGTGTGTGTGTGTGTGTGTGTGTGTGTGTGTGTGCGCGCGCACGTGTGTGTGTTTGTGTGTGTGTGTGCGTGCTTGTGCAGTGTGTCAGGAAAGAAGGCAAGCATTTGTTGCAGCAGGAGTTGCTCAGCCCCCACAAGAATGGAATGTGCCTACATGCACAACGCCACACATACCATCACTTCTCTCTCGCACGCAGGCATGCACGCACGCACGCGCACACGCACACACACACACACACACAATTTTGTGCAACACACACACAGCATTTTGTGCAACAGCATGAGGAACTCGTTTAACAACCATAAAGCATTTGACACGTCGTAGTACGAAGTTACTGACAGATGTTATATGATTGTCAATAAATTACATTTTGCGTGTCACAAAATGAGCAACCTATTTCACAATTCACCATAAGTAAAACGTGATTTTGTTTGGCCTGGAAAAACTGTATTTTGGCCAAAAAGAATTGATGACACCATAGATTATTATTTTTCTTTCAGGAAGAATATACCTATCCCTATCAGTTTCTTATTGTTTAAACATTCTAAACACAGAGCTCTCCTCTAGATTGGAGAAAGTCTTTTTGACATAATCTCCTTCCAATACTTCCTGCGTTTCCTTCTCTACTTCATCACTTATCTGGGCTTTCCTGGCAGTCATGCAGGAAAGACAGACGTCAGCAGGACTGTACGCAGAGTTAATCCCCATTTATACCTCGCTGCATGATGGTGTCGAGCAACAAAAACCAGCAGATCTACCCAACTCGTCGATCGGCTGTTTTCGGTGCACGACCCCCGTGCGCAACTAAGTATAACTCAGGCTTTTTGAGGAGAGGGAGGGCTAGGAGGCACACAGCTGATGATCTAGGGCACAAAGACCACTTCAGTCAGAACAACTAACAAGAGGGGCCTGCGCTCTGGATGCAAATGGGAGGCCATTATCATTGAGTCTAATTGATTGCAATCTCTGTGAAAGTGCATACTGTATACATGTCATAACAATTTTCTCTCACTCTGAGGGAGAGGCAGAAGAGGAGTGGAGGTTGAGGTGAAGCTAGAGAGGGACAGGAAGAGAGAGAGAAGGAGAAGATGAGGGAGCATACGACAGACGAACTGAGCTAGGGAAGGAGACATTAGAGGAGAGGAGAGGAAAGGAAAGGGATGGAATAGAAAGGAAAGGAAAGAAAAATACAGGAAAGAAAACGAAAAGAAAGGGAAAATGGAATGGAATGTATAGGAAAGGGTAAGATAGTATAGTATAGGAAAGGAAATGATTGAAAAGGAAAGGAAAGGACTCCACAACCATTGCTCAAATCTTCATTCATCTCACATTCCCTCCTCCTCGTCTTTCAGCAGCAGCTGCCTCTCTCCTTCCTCCCTGGGTCAGATGTGAAACCACCTCCTCCTCTTCCTCCCTGGGTGATGTGTGGTGTGTGTGTGTGTGTGTGTGTGTGTGTGTGTGTGTGTGTGTGTGTGTGTGTGTCTGTGGTTCACCTCAGAAGTCACATGTCAGTGCGCTGCTCTGTTTTTAGAGGTTTGAACTTTCACCTTGCCGTTTGCCGTTGTGTGAATGTGAGTCATGACTCATGATGGGAGGGTGGGTTTTCTGTTAGGCTGCTTATAGTGGTTGATTCATGGAAGAAAGAACATAAGACACATACTGTATACTTGCACACATACAGAATGCGTGTGCAAATGAACATGCATGTCGATGTGCAACACACAACCTGGTCCATGGCCTTCCCTATTATCACAGCTGTTCACGCCTTCACGGTTCCATGCTGCATCATCAGGGTTGGGATCCATTAGGATTTTAACAATTCCGGTTCCTTAACGATTACATTTTAAAGTTTGAGAAGCACCGATATTGTAATTGCATAGCAGACGTGAAGTCCACATACCAGATAAAACCGGTTCCTGAAACGGTTCCAAATGTGAAGGAACCGATTCCGGTTCCTCAATGTTGGATCCGGTTCCGGATCCCAACCCTATGCGTCATCAGACAATAGGCAGTCTGATGGTCAGTATATGGGGAAGAATAGTTGATCTGGTGTGTGTGTGTGTGTGTGTGTGTGTGTGTGTGTGTGTGTGTGTGTGTGTGTGTGTGTGTGTGTGTGTGTGTGTGTGTGTGTGTGTGTGTGTGTGTGTGTGTGTGTGTGTGTGTGTGTGTGTCATCCTGCATGTCATCCTAGCTGCCAGCCTTAAATGTAAAACATATGCCCAATACCAAGGCAATATTTATTTGTATACTACATTTCATACACTAGGCGTGTGACAGGGCCCCGTCACATGCGCCAATCTGCGTTAGGCAACGGTTTATGTGTGTTTGACAGTGCATGTTGTCCGTCCATCCGCCCACCCACCGCCCATCCATTGGCAATTTTAATTTAGGATAAAGGCAATTCAAAGCATAGGAATTCAAGGCATATAAAGGCATGTAAAATAAATAAATAATAGAAAAATGACAAAATCAGCGGCTCGTATCTCCACTAGGCCGTATGGCCTACTCAGGGCTTTGTAAGAGGCAGAATGAGTGCACTGCATGACATGAGTGCATTGTATGTTGTTGACACATGCACTTCATATAAAAAGTGTGTAGGTAAAATGACTGAATATGTCAGAAATGCATTCATTAGAATACACCTAGGCGTATATATTATGTGTTGATAACGGCATTCTTTGAGTAATGGAATGCAAAGAGTTACAGTGTGGCAAAACAAAAACTGTTTGTCGTAGCAGCATTGAATGGCAGAAAGTACAATGTTACATAACGTTCACAGCATGATCAAGTACCAGGAGATGACAACGTGCATTACATTCTTCCATTCACACACATATTCATACACCAATGGTGAAGGCAGCCATACAAAGCACCAAGCTGCTCACTGGCAGTTAGGCAAGTGTCTTGCTCATGGACACTTTGACATGAAGCCAAAGGGAGCCAGGGATCAAACTAGGAACCTTCTGAGTCCAAGACAACCACCTACCTCATGTGCCACTGCCAGCCCATAGTAACATAACATATAATCACTGAATTAATTTGAGGACGTAGAGATATGGAGCATGATGAGTCGATATAAACGTATGACCACAGACTTATAAAATGCTTCCTCTCATTCAGGACAGGAGCATTTCTCTACTCAGCTGGGGAATCCATTACACACACACACACACACACACAGACGCACACACACACACGCGCGCGCGCACGCACACGCACACACACACACACGCACACACACGAATACACACATACACAGAAACGCACGCACATGAACACGCACCCCCACACACATACACAGAAACGCACGCACCCGCACACGAACACGAACACGCACCCCCACACACATACACAGACACGCACACACACCTGCACATACAGTACACATAGTATAGACTGCTCAGTACATATAGTATAAGCATACATACGTGGTATGAATGCACATACATACACATACAGGAACACATCTGTTCAAACACTCCCTCTCGGCGGCGCTATAAGTGAAAATCAAGAGACGTTTTGATCAGAGAGAATTACTACTGCAGAGGGACGGGGAGAAAAACAGACAGGCAGAGGTGGAGGGAGGGAGAGAGGTGAAGAAAGAGAAGAAAGAGTGGAAAGCGTGGAAGAAAAACAGAAAGACATACAGAAGGAAAAGAGGGAATAAAACAACAGAGATAGACGGATGACAGAGGAATTAACCCATTAAGACCGGAAAAGCATCCGTGTCATTTTAGATTTTGAGCTATATTAGCATTATTAGCAGATATACAAGCTTTGTGCCACGCTACGAGCTACAAGCTTGTAGATCTGCTATTTTTGAAAAAAAGTGTAAATGTGTGCAAATCTTTGATTATATATATTCTTCCAAAGCGAACATTTTTAACTCAAATCTTTGCGTCTGGGGGGTCCCTCGGACTAAACATTTTGAGATGGGGGTCCGCGGCCAAATACAAATCATTTTGGGGGTCCTTGAAATGATAAAGTTTGAGCACCACTGCAACATACGTTTTTCAGAAAACTGTTTCAGAAGACATTTGTAGAATGGGCCTCAGGCCTTTTTGGGTTAAAAGAGGGGGGGTCAAAGGCAGGGGCATGGTGTTATGGTATATACACAGATGGAGAGTTTAGCCAGATGTATACTCAGTAGCAAGACGGTGTCACGCACTGAAAATAGCAGATGTACAACCTCAGCGCGTTGCGCTACAGCGTATTCTGAGCTTGTAGATCAGCTATTTTGGACGTGTGCCGCTGTCATGCGACGAAGTATAAATCTGCATTTTTGTTCCAGCGAGAGAGAGGTGGAGGAAGGAGCCGGAGGGAACCAGAGTCTCATCCGTCAGCAGAACCTGATCTGTTAGCGGTGCCGCCCTGTCATTTCCCCACTGCTGCTGCTGCTAATCCACTCCCATAACCTCCATAATGCTGCCTTCTCACCCACAACAACAGCCTCCCAGAAGGTTGGGAAGAGAAGGGAAGGGAAGGGAAGGGAAGGGAAGGGTGGAGGTGAGGGTGGAAGGATGGAAGGCAGAGCAGGATGTCCAAATTTGCCTTTCATTTGTCACAAAAAAAAGTCTTTTTTTCCCCCTTTGTATTGAAGGTTTGAACCTTTTTTTTTTTTTACAAT
This sequence comes from Gymnoscopelus microlampas, assembly GCF_963454915.1. Lineage (NCBI taxonomy): Eukaryota > Metazoa > Chordata > Actinopteri > Myctophiformes > Myctophidae > Gymnoscopelus > Gymnoscopelus microlampas. Next base: position 35,413,433 of record NC_139940.1, on the reverse strand, counting down.
TTTCTTTTGCTATACAGAATGATAATTATATACTGACGATGATATGCTAAATACTAATTCCATTGTTCTAATGCTTTAATTGTTAATGTGTGACTTATTAAGTCTGACTAACGTATTGCTTGATAGTACTACTACGTTTATAATGTGATAACCTGATTAAGATAGAAGATAGTAGATTGATCTTCAATATGTTCAGTGAATGTGTATTTGTTGCAGTGTATGACCTGTTATATGTACAGCATATGTTTTTGTTATGTCAAATAAATCAAATCAAAAGACACCTGCCACCACAGAGAACTTCAAATAGGAGACAGTATTCCACAGGTAGAGTAAGGTAGGGCATGCATGGGAATGGAGGGAGGGGGGGGGGAGATGGATAAAGCAGCAGGGGAAAGGTATTGGAGGGAAAACGGAAGGATAGATGAACTGAGGGCGGAAGGAGGAGGAGAAGGAAGAGGAGGAAGAGCAAGGAAGTAATTACAATGAAAACAAATAGAAAGATGAAAGAAAAGATGATGGTGGAAGACTATTGGACGTGTGTGTGTGTGTGTGTGTGTGTGTGTGTGTGTGTGTGTGTGTGTGTGTGTGTGTGTGTGTGTGTGTGTGTGTGTGTGTGTGTGTGTGTGTGTGTGCGTGCGCGTGTGCGTGTGCGTGCATGCGTGCGTGTTCAAGGATCAAGGTGTTTTGCTGTCACATCCACATACAATACCATAGGTAGCAACATTGCAGGTAGTGATATTCATGTACTTCTGCATGTGCGCGTGCGTATGCGTGTGCGTATGCGTGCGTGCGTGCGTGCGTGCGTGCGTGCGTGCGTGCGTGTAAACTATTATAAAGCTCTATGTTCATCATCTAACACATTCTACATCAGTCCTGGCTGCTACTACCCAGAATGCTCTGGCGGTAGGGCCCTCCCAACAGGAAGGAGAGAACTGGTTTCCCTCGCTGACCAGTACTCATAGTAAAAGTGGCTGAGTGTGGACCATTATTTGTTTTGGGTGGGTCATCTTTCCTTAATGAAACCCAGAGGGCTGGAGAGCCCAGCGCGGGGCAGGGATGTTGTCAGGGCCAATTGGTTTTTGTGGGTGTCTTTAAAATACCAGAGAAGGAAATGGGTGACACTCAATACTGTGGCTAGCTCTCAATGCAGACTCTCAACAAAGACTCTCACACTGTCCAAGCTATGCAGCAAACAGTCACCTGCACTCGTTTTCTTTAGTTTTTTTTCCCCCACAGCTGACGGTGAGAGCACTGAACCTGATATTTATAAACAGAATTGGATGACCAGGACATTCTGTGTACACTATAGTATCACATGGTCATTTTGCTCCTACTGTATAGGATATAGGCCTTGTGCATGTGCGTACGTGCCTGCATGTGCGCACGTGCCTGCATGTATGCACGTGCATGTGTATCATGTGTGTCCATGATTTCTCTCTCTCTTTTTCTCTCGTTTTCTCTCTTTTTCTCTCTCCCTCTCTCTCTCACACTCACACTCACACTCACACACACACATTTTCTTCCAGCCAATCAGATTTTTATTCCTAAACCTTTTTTATTCCTCTCTCTGCTTTATCGTCCCGCCGTGAGCTATTGTAGCTGCTGGCAGACAGAAGGAATGTGCACTCAGTGTTTTTGCGTTTGTATGTGTGTGTGTATGTGTGCGTGCGTGCGTGCGTGCGTGCGTGCGTGCGTGCGTGCGTGTGTGTGTGTGAGAGAGAGAGACGTGTGCATGCATGCATGCGCGTGCTGGGATAGCTTAACTGATTTGACTTTTGGTCAAGTGTTTTATGAATTACCCAAGTGTTGCAAATGGTCTGTGTTTGCAGGCAGCCGTGTGTGCGTGTGTGCGTGTGCACGTGCATGTATGCGCGCGCGCGCGTGCGTGCGTGCGTGCGTGTGTGTGTGTGTGACAGCAAAGAGGAAGAGATAGAGCATAAAGACAGACTCACGACTAGACAGAGAGAGCACACGTGGCCAGAGCTCACCAGAGTGATGAAGAGACTTGCGGAAAGTTGCCTCTGTTGCGTTCAGCGTAAGCAATTTATGACTTTCTGTTAATAGGCATCACCACTGCAGTCTAGACTGTTTGCATACTTGGTCCACACTATTTCACAAAAACAAACACAGACATAATATATCACAAACATAGAGGTAAATCAACAAAGTCCTTGGCCACGGTCAGAAATAGGGATAATTAACAACTTTTAAACTAGCTGTAGCATTTTGCTACATATACTGTAGACTGGTAGCAGCACAAGATTTAGTGGACACTGGTTCCTGAACCATTTTCAACCCTGCATCATCTCTATCCTGTCAGTTGCACATGCTCTATAACCCCCTCAGTGTTCTGTGTAACAATTGACGCAAATGGACCTGCAATTCTCTGTAGTAGTACGTAAGAGGGATAAATTAAATTAAATTAAATGATCTGCCATTACAGTCCCAGTGGTATATAGTTGAGCACGCATCTCCATACCCTATGCCAGTGAGCCTTGACAGTGGTCAAAGGCTTAGTAGAGATCAAACACGTTGTCTAACCGGAGAGGACAAACCAAAACTCAATTAGCCCTGTGTATATAATCATCGGCTGACTGCATGGGCCAGGAGAGGCCTCTCACACCACAAGACATTCTCAACTACACTGAACTATACTAGACTGTTGTGTTCTTTTCCTCTTTTTAAGCGTGACATATACAGTATGTACACTGTTGTGCACCAGTAGCTGATCTACCAGCGACGCTGAAGATCCCACCAGGAGGACGTCAACCTGTTGTCCTTGGCGGTCTCACAGTGCCACTTGTGTTGAGTGAGTGTGTCCGGCTTTGTCAATATTAAATCTAAATGAACGGCAAGCTTGTGCTGTTGGGTGTCGGCCAGTTCCACTCTCTGCATTGGGACACAGCATTCAGCACAGAGAGAAAACCAATACACGATCCCCGCACGATCCAATATGTTCTGTCTCTGTCTCAAACCAAAGACAAATAGGGTGTTTGGCAGCAGGTCCAGTGAGGATTGCTGTTGTGGTGCAGTGAGTTTCTGTTGGCAGAGACACTGGACGTTTTCTGTGTAGACATGGTTTCCTCCCTCTTGTCTGAAACATGTGTTTCTGAGAAAAAGGGCTCAACTAACCAGCCCAATCGTTTTTGGAAAAGCATGAGGCCATGTGGGCTGAAGCATAGCTATAGATTAAGTGAGCATTCAGGAAGAATTAAATCTCTGTAGCATCCGAATTAGCTCCCCGTCCCTGTTTCTGGTTCAACTCATCTTCCTCTGTGGGGCGGTCTTTGCACTAGGCAGGGTTAGGGGACCGCCTCGGGCCTAAACAGTCAGGGGGCCTCATGAGATTTTCCCAAATTATTATTTTTTAAATATAAATAAACCCTCAAAAATCCTGTGTGAAAATGCCACAACAATCTCTCTTCAATGAGAGAATGGGAATGTTTTACACTTTTACTGCCGCTTTATGTATATCATGTCTGGATAAACTCCAGTCCCACAAACAGTGTACACATACATTCCATGTATTTAAAGTCATGGGTTTTCAACTGGTGGTCCGTGGACCACTGGTGGTCCGTGAAGGTATTGCATGTGGTCCCTGACCATGCATTTAGTAATGTAAGAAAGTGAAGATTTGTATTTTATTTTATTTTATCGTCCACTAGTTGAGAAACAGTATGATGTATGATGACGCATCAATGTTATCAGTTGACGCATCAATGTTATCAGTTACTGGGAAGTCGGATGTCAAGGACTTCCATAGAAATCGGAGTTAGAATCTCAAGGGAAACTGTACCGGATTGTCTGGTTGAGTCACCATTATTAGGAAATGTGCCCATAATCAATCGCAGAGAACAGAGAACTTTGTTGAGGTGCGAATTTAAGTAGTTTTAAATCTATGCGTGTGCCTGCGTGTGCTCCTGGCCAAATGGGTTCCGGCACGGCGTGCAAGGCCGTCCAGTGAGCATTGCACCCCTGTTAATAAGGAAGGAACAGAATAAGGGCAACCATGGGAAAGGAATAGATCAGTGGTTCTCAATCTTTTTTTTAGCTCTGGACCACTAGCATATCTCAGTAAATAATAAAAGTAATGGTAATAATTCACCTCAAATTAACACATTGAATTAAGCCCTTAACAGTCATTATTTAATTTCAAGCTTTTTCCCCCCACACCACAGCCATACCCCCACTCCCAACACAACAGTGGTCCCCAGGTTGATTCTCAGTCAGGGTGGTGGTCCCTGGTTCATAATCGGTTGATCTAAGTGATACTCTCTTTAAAAAAATCTGGGGGGGGGACACCCCCAGACAACCGGCTTGAGGGCGGGGTTAGTGACACTGAGCCAGGGGCCTCATACTACGGTTCGCCTAAGGCCTCCAGATCCCTAAGTCCGCCCCTGTCTGTGCTTATATACTCTAGTTCCCTTTGCATGGCTAAACCTAGGCACTGTTTTACATTAGAAGTACTGTGTACGGTTACACACGCAAACCTTTCTATTTGATCCTCTCATGAAAACACTGGAAAACATAACATACTCTCTCGCCATGCCTTTCGGCCTGGCGGAGACAATCAGAAAACTGAGGTGGCACCTCCTCCACCATGGTCAATAGTCCCCCCATCACCCCACCCCCACTCAGCATTGATCAACCCAGCATTACCTGAACCACAACATTAAAGGAACATCTTATTCAACCATACTGTTTCTCCACATGGTCCTCACTAATGCTCACTAAAAGATGGTACCATTTGTGTCTAGCTCTAATGTCAGGGAGGAGACACTGGGTTTCATGCTAGCGGGGTATGAATAAATAACTAAAAACTTAGTACTGTGTGTGTGTGTGTGTGTGTGTGTGTGTGTGTGTGTGTGTGTGTGTGTGTGTCGCTGATGATAATGTCATAAGCGGAAACATTTTCAAGCTGTCCACTGCCAGTCCCTCTGAGTAGACAGGAATGGTACAGTCTTTATTGAGCATTGGTGCGGGGATGTGGTTGAAAAAAGGTGAAATGTTCCTTTAAGAAGGCTCTGCTCAGGCTTACATTTTGGACTGCATGTCAGATGATTGGACAGCGGCCCAATGATCCAAACATATTTGGGCAGGGATGTGGTCCTACTGTGAACATTTCCTCATTGATCCTCGGGGACATACAGTAGATGGGTGGACAGGGTGGTGCTGGTTGTGATTATTAGAACTGGGAGGGTGGACCAGTGCACACCAACTCACTCTGAGGAAAAGTTTTGTCACATATTTGAGCACCATTTGAGAAATGAAGCATAGCGTTAGTTCATGCAGGACACGGAAGTCGTGCACGCCAAAGCTGTAACCAGCAGTCAGTCAGCTGATGTGAACATCAGCTTTCTATTCCCCATTCACAGCCCAGCTGGTCATTACATCACACACTCATTATCCAATCACAGCTCACGCTTGAGCAAAGAGGTTCCTATAAATACGGCTTCATATTCTCTAGGTCTTTCTTGGTTGCTGAACCAATGCATTTTGCTAGCTGCTGCGAGCTTCATCTGCTGCTCATCTACTGCTCATCTACTGCTTTGTGCGCTGCTCTATGATATTTTGGTGCTATATGAGATGAGTCTGCTTATGATGCTGACTTTTACCACTGCTACAGCAGCCAATGCTTCTTCTATTATTGCTGCCAAACACTAATGTGCTCATAGCTTAAGCTAATAGCATGCTTGCTGCCATGTAGAAATTAGGAATTGTTTGTAGCACAAAGCTAATACAGCATGCTTGCTGCCCAGACAGTAGAAGCTTGATTTATTTGTAGGCTACTCTCTTCACCATGTGGTAAGTTGAATTGTTTGTAGCTTAAAGCTAACATAGCATGCTGCTGCATTTAGAAGTTTGTTGTTATACAGCACTGCACAGTTAACATGGCATGCTTTCTTCCCATGTGGAAAGCTTCAATTGTTTGTAGCTTAAAGCTAACATAGCATGCTGCTGCATTTAGAAGCTTGGTTTGTTATACAGCACTGCACAGTTAACATAGCATGCTTGCTTCCCATGTGGAAAGCTTCAATTGTTTGTAGCTCAAAGCTAACATAGCATGCGTGCTGCCATGTTTAGAAGCTGTGTTGTTATACAGCAATGCACAGTTAACATAGCATGCTTGCTTCCCATGTGGAAAGCTTCAATTATTTGTAGCTAGAAGCTAACATAGCATGCTGCTGCATGTAGAATCTTTGTTGTTATACAGAACTGCACAGTTAACATAGCATGCTTCCTTCCCATGTGGAAGCTTGAATTGTTTGTAGCTTAAAGCTAACATAACATGTGGAAAGCTTGAATTGTTTATAGCTTAAAGGTAACATAGCATGTGGAAAGCTCGAATTGTTTGTAGCTTAAAGCTAACAGCATGCTTTGCTGCCATGTAAAAGCTTTGATTTGTTTGTACAGTGCTGCAAAGTTAACACAGCAGCCTTGCTCCCCATGTAGGCTACTTCTTTTATTCCCAGCAGCAGACATTCCAGTGGTTTTAAAGAGCTTTCATCAGGTAATGAAACGTGGCTATTTTAGCATTTTTATGGCTTCAGGTATAGAAATATATGGAGCTAAATTTTTGGGCCGAAAGTTGATTTTTTTTACAAAATAAGTACTGCTTCTAAGTTCTAATGCTGTTCTGCTGAGGCACTCTTGACTCTGGGAATACCCACAATACATGGTGCAGTACCATCTAGTTGGCTCTAAAGCTTCAAGCAGAGCTTCCAACAGTTGTAGTGCTCTGCTAGCACAAATGCTTCTACTTATCAAAGCTGTTGTAGACAATCTGTGTGCAACGGGGCATAATATAAGACAAGAAGTCAAATTCAGACATGTATTCAAGCCAGGAAAGGAAATCACAGCATGTGTATCAAATCAGTGTTGCCATGTCTGCTTATTATAAGCGACTTTGGGATTGTGCTCTGTTAAGTCACTAGCAAATATGATTACTAAACAGGGTTCATGTGAAGGAACCCCAGATTCATATGTAATCATGGTACAAAAAATGTTTAATATTCTAAACACTTGTTTTGCGACTTGTTTTTATAGACTTGGCGCTTGTTTCTCTTACAATCTGGCAACACGCCGTGGTGGTGTCACGTGACTACTCCTTGGGAGTAATCAGGAAGTCTCATACATACAGCATGCATCTTGGGTATTGTAGTCTATGCAACTGACACGGTCATATCATGGTCAATTCAGTTCAATGCTACCGTGTGAGAATAAGGTGAAGGCAAGGGTGTTTTCTTTCTTAACTGGTCATGTGCAGGCATTATGGCAGTGTAACTGTCATGTTAAATAAGGTTCACAACTATCATGTCATGTTAAATAAGGTACACAACTATCATGGGATATTCAAGTTAATATAATCCACTCAGTGAAGCTGTTATTTCTGCATTCCTGTTCTATTCACTTAATTTATCGCTCAAGTTCAGGTAACTATTGTGGGTGGATTAGTTTGCAGATGCTTAAATAGATAATTACTTCATGGTGGATTAAAGTCTTGTGAAATGGGGCGGTTGCTTCAATTGTAGTGGGTTGTCCTCGAGGGGGTGCCATTTAGAGGGCAAGCAAAGGTTAATCTGATTCTCTGCTGCTTCAATTCTATCAGCTTATGACTTAGATGCAGGGAGCGGATTCATAGTGCATTGAATTAATTTGCATGTTACTTCACTTTTAGCTAACACATCTCGAGTTGGACAAAAAACACAGCAGGTGAAAGGCGGAAATCATATAATAGTCATTATTCATTGCAAGGATAAAGGGGGTTTACTTGTCTCTGACTCATACAGGTGCTGCTGGGTTAAGTTTCATTGGATGGTTGCAGAAAGAAGAAAACGTATGATGATAATTGCAATTTAAAATAATTGCTTATTGCAAACAAAGTCTTAAAGATGCATTGTGGTCTGCTTATTGCAAACGGTACAGTTACAGTACTCTTCAGCTGCTTGGTTCCAGCATTCACAATGAAGCAGCAGGTTGCCGGTCTGCAGCCATGAACGCTACTACGTTCACCATGAGTGAATGAGATAATCCAGCTGTTTGCTTGCAGATCTCCACAGCGTCCAGACGAGAAGGCTTGCTCTTGTGTGTGTCTTTCCAAAAGTTCATCTAGGTGGTGTTCTGCATGCTTGTGGAACTTGAAGCTTTTGTGGATCGCTATCTACGTATCTGAGATTGACATCAGGCATAAGTATGCTGCTGAAAGTGTTGGCTGGGTTCCACTGCACTGATTTGGGTAGTATGATTCTGTTTTGTATTGCATTTCTTTATCTGTGCGTGATCGGTAAGGTCCGCAGTATGCTTACTGCTGCATATAGATATTACATTTTACACTCTTTAATTTAGTTTAGCTTGATTAATTAATTTCTGAGGTCTGCAGCATGCTGCTGCTACACATAGTTCACACTTTTGTAGGATGAACTTAACGGTTCCACTGCACTGATTTAGGTAGTATGATTCTGTTTTGTTTTGCATTTCTTTATCTGTGCGTGATGGGTAAGGTCCGCAGTATGCTTACTGCCGCATATAGTTATTACATTTTACTCATTAATTTAGTTTAATAAAATAATTTCTGAGGTCTGCAGCATGCTGCTGCTACACATAGTTTCACACTTTTGTAGGATGAACTTAACATCTTAAACTCTTAAACACTGTAAATCAGACAGGGGGGGGGGGGAGGTGCAAACGTCATAATTTCTAACCCTAACCCTAACTAAAACCATGTTTTGTCTCTGTTCTCCATGATCCAGTATCTGCAAAGATGTCCTCTGGCGAGGCAAGACTAATGTTCTTCCTGACCGGCAAGGGAAAGCCAAGGTCATGGTTCACGGCCCGGCTCTGTCTCCTCTACAAAAGATGTGGACTGCTGCGCAGCTGTATACCTCTCACTCATTTCCGCATTGCATTGGCGCAGCTACATTGGTCTAGGCTTAAACTTGAAGTTGCTCAAAAGCAATGAGTGGCATGTACTGTATGAGGAGACAGTTAAATAGAGTCTGCATTCAAAAGTGGTTGGCAATGGCATGGGTTCATTCTGATGAAGATAGTTGACCTTTTACGGATGCATTCTTGCATCCCTCTTATCTGAGCGGATAGGAAGTTACAGCACGCTGCTGTTACACGCATATGTTATTAATCAGTGGTGATTACAGGGGCGTTCCGTTGCTAGGGGCAACCAAGGAATCTCAACCCTATAGTACACATTCTGCTTAAGTACACTCCTGAAGTACAGGATCAACATGGATGTTGAACACACACATAGTATGTATCTCATTAATTGTAGTATGACCTCGTTTTAAGATGCATGCTTGCATTCTTTTAGTATAGCTTAAATAATTAAATGCTGAGGTCCACAGCAGCTGCTGTTACACATAGTTAGTACACTTTATTTATCATGAATGATAAACATTAGTTATCATTCATCATAGGATGACCTCATACATATATATATATATATATTTATATATATCAGATTTCTTTAAAAAGAAATAGAATGTCCTTTTCGAATCCTATTCACGGTGCAGCATAGCAGTGGGCATCGTTTTAGGACACCGTCTAGGACTCCTGAGGTTCAGGAATCAACAGGTTTCTGCATTCATCAGGCCTGTTGAACACATAGACGCATGCTTGCATTTGTTTAGTTTAGCTTAATAATCAAATGCTGAGGAACTTCTGAAGCTCAGGATCAACATGGCTGTTTAACACACCAATGCATGCTTACATTTAAAGCACTCCTGACGTACAGGATCAACACGGCTGTTGAGCACACACAGTATATATCTCATTAATTGTAGGATGACCTCGTTTTAAGATGCATGCTTGCATTATTTTAGTATAGCTTAAATAATTAAATGCTGAGGTCCACAGCAAGCTGCTGTTACACATAGTTAGTACACTTTATTTATCATGAATGATAAACATTAGTTATCATTCATCATAGGATGACCTCATACATATATATTTATATATATCAGATTTCTTTAAAAAGAAATAGAATGTCCTTTTCGAATCCTATTCGCGGTGCAGCATAGCAGTGAGCATCGCTTTACGATACCGTCTAGGACTCCTGAGTTCAGGAATCAACAGGTTTCTGCATTCATCAGGCCTGTTGAACACATAGTCTTAAGATGCATGCTTGCATTTGCGTGCGCATTCTATTTTAAGTCAGTAGCAGTCTTGCTACTTCACATAATATAGTATGACTGATAAAGGCGTTTTTTAGGCTTGGCGTTGGCTTCCGTGTGTTGGGGGGGATTTCTGTTATGCACTCTCTGAGTATCCTAGCTGCCGCTTGGCTGAAACCAGAGAGTATGCATTTATTGGTTTTGGGGGATTTGCTTAAGCATTCTCTGAATATATGCTTAGCAGGCTGCTTCGACAAAATTCAGTGAATATTCTCCCAAGAGCGGAGCTTTAACGCCAAGCTTAACTGTATTCCATTTGTGGCAATAAATGGTTCTTTATCTACTAAGACGAGAGTGTTTCTGATTGAAATGAAGCATAGCGTTAGTTCATGCAGGACACGGAAGTCGTGCACGCCAAAGCTGTAACCAGCAGTCAGTCAGCTGATGTGAACATCAGCTTTCTATTCCCCATTCACAGCCCAGCTGGTCATTACATCACACACTCATTATCCAATCACAGCTCACGCTTGAGCAAAGAGGTTCCTATAAATACGGCTTCATATTCTCTAGGTCTTTCTTGGTTGCTGAACCAATGCATTTTGCTAGCTCCTCCTCCACCCCAGCCTCCACCTTTTGATTAGAGTGTGCCATAGGCTCAAATACTTGTGATTATCATGTATATCTGCTTTGTTTAGAGTCTGGCTTAGGCTCAAATACTTGTGGTTATCATGTATATCTGCTGTTTAAAATCTTGCTAGGCTCAAATACTTGTGTTTATCATGTATATCTGCTAATTCTAACTAATATGTTAATGTATTGCTTATTGTTGTCATTGTATCCCTATGGGGGATTTGCTTAAGCATTCTCTGAATATATGCTTAGCAGGCTGCTTCGACAAAATTCAGTGAATATTCTCCCAAGAGCGGAGCTTTAACGCCAAGCTTAACTGTATTCCATTTGTGGCAATAAATGGTTCTTTATCTACTAAGACGAGAGTGTTTCTGATTGAACACATAGTGACACTTCCTCACGACATTCACAATAACGTTCAGTAATTTCTGACCCACGATGGTGAGATAAATAGTTTGAGATACTCGCGGGTGTCCTACGGGGTGATACCCCTGTTTATTATGGCGATGATTGGCCGCAAGCTCAATGCCAAGAAAACAAAAGTAATGGCATTCAACATGGAGGACAGAAGAACCAGTTTAGTTCGAAGACTTAAAATGTCTCGGTTCCTGAACTGCCTCGACGGAACAGGATCTGAACTTGCCTGGAATGCCGTGTACGGGTTGAGGAGAGTGTGGAAATCTGAGATGACCTCAAGAGGTGGCTGTGCGTGGCTACAGAAGAAACAACACTGCTGTACGGGGCAGAGACATGGACGCTCAGTACAGCAGGAAAAGGCCCTGGATGACGTCTACACAAGAATGCTACGAATGGCACTTGATGTCACATGGGCGGACCACATCAGAAATGTAGACCTCTACGGGGCACTCCCGCGGGTCACGGACAAGGTCAGGGAGAGAAGGATGAGCCAACCCAATGCACAGCTAAGGTTACTAGACCAGTGGTTCTCAACCAGTGGTCCTTGAGGGGGTTCCAGGTGGTCCCCAGCTAAATGATGTTGAGTTGGTAACCAAATGGACCCTTATAGATCTTTAACTCTCAAGAGTTAAATTATTGTTAAACATCTGCATTTCTTAAATAAAGAATAGTTATTTTGACATTTGCCTGTTGTCTCTCCTATCGTACCAACATCATTACAGCATGGAATTGTGGACAAAATCTTATCCAACGATAACAAAATATTCTAAGTCTTGGGTCTGAGAGTCTAAATCTCATCAAACGGTGGTTCTGCGGCTCAAATGCCGAATAAATAATGGACCTTGATAAAACCACTCTACTAGACACACTGCAGCGTGACAGCAGAGCTAGCAATACTGCAGCGTTCCGGACCCTGATGCTGGATAGGAGGGAGTGGAGGGCAGCGATCCATCCAGGAGTCCTGAGTTGGGGTTGCCTACACTTTCGCATCCTATAATCACAATTTATACATTTGTAACTCCGAGAGTGCATGGTGCATTTGGTTAGTTTTTAACACCCGTTTAATCAATACTGTGGATTTTACTACATAGATCAGTGGTTCTCAACCTTTTCAGGCCATGACCCCCCAAAAATAATCCTATTTGAACTGGGGACCCCCCACCCTGACCACTTGTGTAGGAGTTGAGGCATTACATTTAGACTCGGTTCCACAGATAAATATTGTGAAAATAGCAGATCTACAGTACAAGCTCACAAAGGACTTGTAGATCGGCTATTTTTAAAATGTTTGCCTCTTTCTTATATCATTTGACAATTTGGCCCATGTTTGACCGGTTTTAATAGTATAGTATGTTGATTACTTTTGATGCAGTAATGTTTTTTTTCCTGTTTTTAGCGGTGCCAACCGCTCTATACGTGGCTTTTGACTTTTGTATGTCTGTCCGTCCGTCCGTCCGTCCGTCCGTCCGGCGGTTTCAGCACGGGATGAGCACGGCAAAGAAGCAAACAGCTATAACTTCAGTTTGCAGCATGCCACCAAGTCCAAATTTGGTATGTGGACTTAGACCACCAATAGGGACGAGCATGAATTGATGACGTTATCAAAAAGGGGTCCAGGGACCCCCAGCGCCCGTATGAGCACGGGATGAGCACGGGATTTTAAACAGCTATAACTCCAGTTTGCAGCATGCCACCAAGTCCACATTTGGTATGTGGACTTAGACCACCAATAGGCACGAGCATGAATTGATGAAGTTATCAAAGAGGGGTCCAGGGACCCCCCACGCCCGTATGAGCACGGGATGAGCACGGGATTTTAAACAGCTATAACTCCAGTTTGCAGCATGCCACCAAGTCCACATTTGGTATGTGGACTTAGACCACCAATAGGGACCAGCATGAATTGCTGAACCCCCGCCCCCTCTGTCTTCCCATTGGCTGGCCTTCAAACAGCCATAACTCAAGTTCGCAGCATGCTATGGAGTACAAATTTTGAACATGGACTAAAGCCAGCAATAGGGACTAACTGTCATTACTTAAGCCCCGCCCCCTCTGTCTGCCCATTGGCTGGGCTTTAAACAGCCATCATTCCAGTTTGCAGCATGCTCCCAAGTACAAATTTGGTAAGTGGACTCAGACCACCAATAGGGACGCATTGAAATGAGTTAAGGCCCGCCCCAAAGGCACCGCTTCCTTCACACAGGGTGTGATTTTTCTTCTTCTTTTAAGTTTAAAAAGGTCTTAAAAGTCCTTAAATTGTCATTTCACTGTCATCTCACAGGTTGAGAACCACTGGTATATGAACACAAACACGCTTGCACGAACGTGCACACGCACACACACACACACACACAATGTGACAGTATGTTGGCGTGAAGGTAATTTGGAGCAGATGTGACAGTTTCTGGCTAACTGATGACTAACAATCATAGTGCGGGAACACACGCATGCACACACGCACGCACACACGTGCACACACACACACACACACACACACACACACACACACACACACACACACACACACACACACACACACACACACACACACACACACAGTCACAGTCACACACACACACACACACACACACACACACACACACACACACACACACACACACACATACACACAGAACGGGAAAAGGATTCTCAGAGGAGAGTGTCTTTCCAGAGAATGTAATCCTGAGGTTTCGTAAGGACAATGTGTCCTATAATGCTGCAACACATCAAACGTGTTCAACCATAATACTGTAAGTCATGTCTGGATCAGTCAGGCTCACAATGAAGCTGGCACACATATGCAAAATATTAGTGGTAGTAGTTGCACTACCTGAATTGAATACCAAAACACTCGCCCCAAAACACAGTCACCCCGGGGCAAATCTGGCGACCTCGGAACCCGGTATTCCTAAACGTAACCTCAGTAAACTATGCCTAACCTCAAACTTATTTCAAACCTTATCCTCAGTAAAACAAATACAAGAATACAAGAACCGCTGGGGGCGAGCGGTCAGCGGTAAAAATGGGGGAGAGCGTGTTTTGGGGCAAGTCTTCCGGTTATCCCTGAATTCACATCTGTGCAAAATATTACATTTACACTACCTGAGTTCAGATACATTTACACTACCTGCGTTTAGATGTGTGCAAAAACATGGGATTACATTTACACTGTATAGAGTATAGTTTTTAAGCGTACAGGCTGACTTCATGCATGCAAACACACACACACACACACACACACACACACACACACACACACACACACACACACACACACACACACACACACACACACACACACACACACACACACACACACACACACACACACACACACACACACACACACACACACACAAAACAAAGATACATGCATACACACACACACACACACATGGAACCTCACAAGCATGTGCGCACCATGTGCAAGATATCATAGTTAGACCACCTCAGTTCAAATGTATACAAAAGCATGGGATACATGAGGTACCTGCGTTACAATAGTTTAAAGCACTTCCCAAACAGTGTGTCGGGACCCATTTGTGGGTCACGGATCCATTTCCGTGGGTCGCGAGTAAATATCCCTTTATTTTAAAACAAATCCTGGATTTTGTCATTAATTATTATTTTTAAAGATTTTAAAGAATGTAAAGTTTTTTTAAAGTTGATAACTCAAACATTTTTCAAAAATAATTTCATGAATAAAATAAAAATAATCAAATAAATTCCCTAAATTAGAAAACAAATGTTTAAGAAATGTTTCACAACACGTTGCTTCGCGCTGCGTTGCGAGCTTGCAGATCTGCTATTTTCACTAGTTTGGGTCCCCTCCCCAAACATATGATTTCTCTTTTGAGTCTTGAGCTAAAACGTTTGGGAACCACTGGTTTAAAGCATACTCCACCTCCTACATGCATGCAAGCACACACACGCACACGCACACGCACACACCTCATGCATGCATGTCATTCATACTGTACAGACTAGACTCCTTCAGAGTCAAAGAATTCTGATGGCTCAGTCTTTCCTGTCCATCTTCTGTATTTAAACAAACAGTGACAGTAGAGACAGTAGGAAGTGGTCAGGTGTTAGTCACGACTCCTTCTCTTCATGGTGTCAATCCATTATGCTTGTTAGGCCTGAGGGCTTTACCGTGCTGTCTGGATGTTTTCCTCAGACACAAGTGCTCAAAACCACCTGAACCACAATATTGTCTCGAAGGTCTTTTTATAATGACAGGACAATGTTGACATTGTGGTCCACTGTTGGCTTCATGTGAGGTTTGGCTGTCTGAAGTCATCATGTCTGCGTATAATTGTTCTTCAGAAGTGACTTGTCAGCACTTAACAACTTGAACCCTAGCATCCCTATTCTGGGGCAAACCTTTGGTGAAAATAGCAGCTCTACAAGCTCACAGAGCTTGTAAGCCTAGATACAGTGTGTGGGGATTTCTTTTTTCACAGAATCAAATGTTTTATGGTCATGATTCACCAGGAGCCTGGATGGCTAGGTTCCAAACACAAAATAATTCATATACATATTTTCGTAATTCTCTATGGGAAAAATGAATGGGCTTTCGATTTGTGGCACCACAAAATGGCCGCCACTGCTATGCCCTATAGAGGGAAAAGGTTTAAGGCCCTGAGGAACCCCGGTCAATAAAGTATACTGTAGGGTTTAATTGGTTAAATTGTGCAAATGGACACAAACTACATGCACTATATTGTTAAATTCAGAGTTAAATTAAGTAACTGAGAGTACACTTACTGTATCCATGTCCTTACTGCTGTCAGTGTGTATTTAAACTGTAGTACTCACAACCTGTATTTATAGTAATATGAAAGCACTGTATGCGTTTTGGAACAAGCCTGTACCTCCTATGCAAAAAAAGATGAAGAAAAAAACAATGCATTTCCAGTTTTTCCTCCATTGGTCTACTACACTCATTATGATTGAGGTGTGTTTTTCTCTAAATTCAAAGCATGGAATATGAGCCTTAGTGTGTATGATTTACAGTACCTTGCATAAATACCACACGATTTTGTCTGGAACAACAGTGCAGCAGCAGAGCTGTGAATGTGCCCAAAAAAAGCAAAGTTGCCTTTGATGTCTACATCTGCAGCCATGGTTGCATTCAGTCAGGTGAGCCGTCGGACTTGGATCTGATCCATTTAGCCCCGAAACCTCTCCCACGACCTCCCAGAAATGTTCTACTGTCTCACCCTCTCTGTTGCCCACCATGGCCTTACCACTTGGCCTTTCACCTCCCACCCCCTGCTCCACCACCACTCCATATCTCTCCTCCTCAAGTCTCTGTTTACATATGTTGTCAGGTCTGTCCCTATGGCAACCGATCTCAGCCCACAGACCAACGTCTGGGCTCTTTAAAGTATCTGGACAGAGAGAGTGGAAAAGACATGGCAGTGAGAAAGAGGGAGGGAGAGAGGGAGAGGGGGGGAGAGAGAGAGAGAGAGAGAGAGAGAGAGAGAGAGAGAGAGAGAGAGAGAGAGAGAGAGAGAGAGATCTACTGTACAGCCAGAGAAAAAGTGAGGGAAGCAAAGGAGACCAGAATGCTCTCCAGGCATGGCAGAGAAAAGTACAAGTGCCTGGAAAAGGGAGGCCAAGCGATCTTCTAATTAACTTTTAAGACACACAGGGGGTAAGTGGAGGAGGCCAAACATCTTTCCACTCAAACAGAGAGCGTCTCCTTTCAAACCCCAATGGTTCTAATCAGCCCCCCGCCCACAGGAGTGGCCCAATTCTCTCACAACTTGCTACAAAAATCCCTCATGAAAAACTATATAATCTCCTACCTTTCATTTTCAACCTTCACATGTGTCTCCTTCTCTAATAATCAAAAAGTGCTATATATTTCATCTCGCAATTTACTTCCGGATGGTTCGTTTTGCACTTTTTTGGCCACATCGGTCACGGGAAAGAAATAAGCGCTGCCGTGGTCTATGGAAACGAGCCCAAAAGTGCACCCAAATAAGCCCAAAATCGCTTATACAAACAGTCAGACCTGGCAACGCAGCCTACGCCAATCATGCGTGAGAGATCTACAAGCTATGGGGCAGAGACGCCACCGTATCTTAGCAACAACTACAGCGCTCACTCTCATTGGTCGTGTCACGCTAAGAGCAGTCTCCAGACAATGGCATCGCAGACAGCTTGCTGTTACTGCTGTAGCCATGACAGTCAGTCCCAGCGACGACGGACAGGGAGCTGTGATAGCTGCCATGTCGCTAACGCTAACGTGGTTGTCATGCCTGCAGCGGCTGTGCAATCACTTTGTCAACAATGCACGTTCGTGTGGTGAATGTCAATATTGCTGCTCAGTTAGTCCATTGTAGATGGTGTATGTTTGTGTGTGTCTTCTGGAGAACTATGTAGCTCCACAGCAACTACTACAGTAACTAACGTAATGGCAGGACCGCCCCGTGCAACGCATGTTAGGCTGCATTATGGTCATGTAGTAATTTCAGATAATTTCGCTCCGATTACAGCAGTGCTTATCAACCCTTTCACGCCGCCCCCCCCCCCCCCCCCCCCCCAAAAAAAAACGTACTTGATCTGGGGACCCCCCCCCCATTCTGTTTGACTCCGTTCCACAAGTACATATTGTGAAAATAGCCGATCTACAAGCTCAAAACGCCTCACGTTGAGAGGCTTTGTAAGCTTGTAGATCGGCTATTTTCTACATGATTGCCTCTTTCTTACATTCTTTGACAATGTGGCCCATGTTTTCATAGTATAGTTTGTTGACTACTTTTGTTGCAGAAATGCTCATTTCCTTTACTTTCCTTTTTTTATTGTCTCCGCCAGGCCGAAAGGCATGGCGCAAGACTATGTTTCACCCCCTGTCCGTCCGTCTGTGATAGCTAATCTCTCACATCGTTGACTTGATCGCAGCAAAATAACAGCCCGATGAGTCAGTGAGAGCTGGATAAACGAGGTAAAATGTGTCAAAAGGAGTCTGTACGGCTGTCGATAAATGAACACATGACGTCGGTGGGAGAGGAGATATTGTGTCTTTTGGACAAACAGCAGCGTCGTGCTGATGTTTGTTGTGTGAACCAGCTTAATGTCAGAGTGTTGGTGTTGGAGCGCCTCAGTGCGGCTGCAGAGTTCATGTGCAACCTCTTCCAGAGAGAGACAGAGACACTAGAAACTCTGCTGGGGAAAAAAAACACTGCTGGGCATTGACTTTCATATGGACATTGATCTACACACTGCAGGTATATCTGCTACACACACAACATCAAACTACACACTGCAGGTATGATGCAGCGTTTGCATTACAGCCAGCATGCCAGCGTAGTTCCCATATGGTTTCAAGGTGGGCTAAACCATATGGACCCCATGTCAGCAATGTCAGCGGCATCCACTTCAGTCCCAACTGCGATGCCCATGCAGGCTATAAGTAGCTTCTACCTGGCCCTTAGGTGGGCCCCAACTACCCATGTTTATGTGGGACCAAGGCGGGTCCTACCTGGGTTTGCCCATGCAGGCTTTAACTGGGTTCTACCTGGGCCCTAGGTGTACCCTAACCAACCACAGTGCAGTGCCCATCGCTCCAATTGTTGTGACGTCAGGGCTCTCAATACTGCACATTGGTGGAGGAGGGGGGGCCGCAGGGCGACCGCACACATCGCTGAACCAATGGTAGCCCACGGATGTTTCCTCTGGGGATTTACAATCTGCCCCTCTATGCCACATATCATCCGCACTACAGGGTCTTCACTGACCGAGCCACGGCCCCACTGACCCTCATGACGCTACGCCACTTATATGAGTTGCCAAGTGGCCGCGGGCGCTACGTGGGCGTGGCCGCGGGCTAGACGCGAGCCCCCGCGTAGCAGGGGCGAGCTTCTAGTTAGGAACAAAGAGAGAGGCCTGGGATCAATGCTGCATGCACCCAACTCCAGCTATCTACTTTGCACAGAAGAAAAACCTGGATTGGGACAAAAGCAACACATGCACCCCAACACACGCACAAACATACATGCACACACATAAACATGCACATGCACATGCACATCTCTCTACTATACAGCATCACAGGAGACAGATGGGGGAGGGAGAATAGAGACTTTAAGGAACTGTGTGATATAGATAGATATTCAGCATCACTCGCCAGTCGCCATCACTGTACATGACAGAGGGCCTTGAATGAACCTGCTGTGAACAGCAGCATCTGTTTGCCAGAGAGCAGTTCAGTCCTCCACCCTGCACCACAGTTACACTGAGATCATTGTTCCACAACTCTCCCTGGACTGTGGCTGTGGGGCTTCTGCGTGGTAGGTCCTCCACTCTAGGCGCTAAGATTATTTTCCTAAGTAATTTTTTTGCTTCATGAGATAGTGTACCGTGGAGAGGGAGAGAGAGGAGGGCATGTGGAGGAAACAGCTAGAGAAGATTCTAAAATCATTGGACCCGATCTTCCCTCAGTTGCCTCTATATATCATAAAAGACTGGTTCAAAAGGTTCACAAATTCCTCACACCTCACCCTGCAAATGACCTCTTCACTTCCCTCTGGCAACAGACTGATGAGTAAATCTTGCCTACTCAACAGCACCTGCCCTTTAACCATACTTTAACCATACTTGAACTCAATGAAGATCCAGCAAATAACGATTAGGTGTAATCACTGGTGCCTGAGGAAACGAGCACCTGCATCCCCACTATCAAATTAGAGCGAAGTTGTATTAAGTACCCACTTTTTGGTCACTTTAAACATTAATGTTGTGAGCTAGTTTGTATCATAGATACACTGTATCAGGCCATGCATGTACAGTATGTACATCAATCAAAAAGTACTTTTGTACATGTGCCTGGCCTGGTGCGGCCATTACTTTTAGTCAAATGCAATGTGGATGCCGTGCGCATGCAAGCCCACTACCTGACCCATGTTGGTAGGCAGTTGGAGGCAGCCAAGTATAATATGAGAAGACAACAAACTTTCTTTCATTATGTGAACTTAAAACAAACTTTCAATAGATGCTAGGTGGACTTCAAAATAACTGTGTTCACTATTTTAGGCTTACAAGCTAGTTTTAGTTATTGGTCAGTGCAGTTATTATTTTTTAACTCTGTTGAACATTCATCCCTCCATCATCTATCCAGAATGTTTTTAGGAAAGTATTGATCTTGAATACTGTATGTGAAAAATGCCTGGCAGCAGTGGCAGTTATATCAAATGACAAAAGTCTTGGTGAAATAAGTGTGTACTAGGTAAAAAGGATGGGTTTAGTCGGATGACTAAGAATAGAATCCCATTTGCACTAAAATACAATGAACCTGAGGGTAGAAGTCTGCAATGTGTTTCATAGAATAGAAGCAGTTTCACACTAGGAGTGTCTCTCTGTAGGGTCCGTACTGTATGGTACACCTACATATGTGCAGCCAGGTATAATACACACAATAATACACACAAATACACAAACATAGAGTAATGTGCCATTTTATAACAGGAAGGAAATATGACGGTGACTCGTGACATATTTAAAAAAAGGCTCGGAAAAGGACGTTATTTTTAAGACAGGGTGTCTTTGAAGTCAAACAGAGTGTGTAGGAACAATTTCCTCACTGCTGCTATCTCAGTAGTATTATACATTTGACAAGTTTATCTTGACTGCACAAATATAGGTCTACAGGTACACCTACTGTATATTATCACTCTGCTAACTTTTATAAATATGTCTTACAAAATATCTTGTCAACAATACCTCTTAAGATATTTCAACAGTTTTTTATACATTTGGTGGCTGTTTTGAAAAGTGAACCCCACAGCTCAACACAGGGCAGGGCATGATGCTGAACACCTGCTGCTCTTCTTGTGGCCCTCTGACACTCCATGGCTTTCATTCAAATGGTTGAACTATGCCATGGGAAACACGCTTGAGAGCATTACACACGTACTACATGTGTGTACACGCACGCACGCAGTGACGCACGCACGCGCACACACACACACACACACACACACACACACACACACACACACACACACACACACACACACACACACACACACACACACACACACACAAATGTAAAGCAGAGCGCCTCCTGTTCTATGTCTACAACCGGAGTGGTCTGATAATAACAGTTGTGAAAAATAATGACATCATTCTCCTGGGCCATGTTTCGAATGTCTTGTGTCTGTTGTGAGATGCCAGTGCGTGAGAACAGGCTGGTGGTTTGTTTCAAATAGGTTTGAGCTGGTGCTCATGTTCTCAGTGGTGATGTGGTTATTCATATTCATATTATCATATTATTATTCATATTAGTCCATGCTATTCTGTTGTTTCTTTCCGTCCTCGATACTTCCTTTTTATCTCTTCTCTCATGTCAGAGCTGTTGTTTATCGCTGTCTGAGAGCAGATCCAGAATAAGATCTTGCGTGAGTTGCGTCCATTTCACATTCTCCAGTTCAGCTCACATTTTTGGTTTGACAACATCGCTGTAGGTGGCCCTATACCAAAACGTTACCATTTCCCTGTTTTCCCACGACCGAGGAAGTCGTGCATCCCATGACATCTTATCTCAGCTGTGTTTTGTCTTTAAACTTGCAACCTTAAGCCTATAACCCTAACCTAATTTTAAACAAACAAACATCTTAAAGAAGATGTGATATGTTTTTATTTGTTAAAGCTCTATTTTGTTAGTTTGTCAAAGCTCTATGATACAGACATGATACTGACTGACCATGATACTGACCATGATACTGACATGATACTGACATGATACTGACCATGATACTGACCATGATACTGACATGATACTGACCATGATACTGACATGATACTGACCTGATACTGACCATGATACTGACCATGATACTGACCATGATACTGACATGATACTGACCATGATACTGACATGATACTGACCATGATACTGACATGATACTGACATGATACTGACCATGATACTGACATGATACTGACCATGATACTGACATGATACTGACATGATACTGACCATGATACTGACATGATACTGACATGATACTGACATGATACTGACCATGATACTGACATGATACTGACATGATACTGACATGATACTGACCATGATACTGACCTGATACTGACATGATACTGACCATGATACTGATACATGATACTATGTTCAGGGGTCTCCCCGTCGCTTCAGCTCTTTAGTGAACAGAAAATACTTTTTCAGGTCGGGATAACAATTATTCCTAATCAGGAGAGAACCCCAAAAGCTTTCAATTTCAATCTGCTTTCTTGTCACATTTGTGTTAGCAAATGTTTTGTTTAATCACTTCCAATTTAGTTTATCCTGTATCCAGTATAGTGTATGAGTTTTCTCTCCTGATTGGATAAAATTGGTAACCTCATCTGAGAATGTATTTTCTGTTTACTAAAGAGATGGGGAGACCCGCTATTGGAGTTATTTAACACTTATTTAAAAGATCACACCCTGTGTGAAGGTAGCGGCGCCTTTGATACATTTTGTCATCGATTATGTGTTTATAATGTGTTTATAGCCATGTGTCAGGTGAAGCTTGACCAATCACTTTGTTGACGGGTCTGACCAATCAGAACGTTGACGGTGAACACGGAAAAAAGTCAGGTATAGAGCAGGATCCGCTCTATACCTAAAGGTATAGAGCG
Organism: Gymnoscopelus microlampas; assembly: GCF_963454915.1. NCBI lineage: Eukaryota > Metazoa > Chordata > Actinopteri > Myctophiformes > Myctophidae > Gymnoscopelus > Gymnoscopelus microlampas. The sequence goes on along the minus strand of NC_139940.1, from coordinate 35,390,616 downwards.
GCTAGCGCCGCTAAAAATATACACCTACAGTCATTAGATCTTTTGCACCATTATTAAATTGCCAAATTGACTGTGTTTTCCGGAACTCAAATATTTTTGTTGGTTCACTCCCATTCCTGAGATGCACCTGTTTTACAAAATGTGTCAGCTGAAACGTGGAATTCCCTCTTTCTTAAGTAAAAGTAATCAATTAAACTACAACTAAATTTAATCTATCCTTACGGTCTAGCAACACCTACTGTATGACAGGCAAGGTGGACTATCTAATGAGAGATTTTCTTCTACCATTTGACCAGCCAGAAGAATGTCATCTCCTCTATAATACTCTGGGAAAGATAATGTGAAGTGACATGATTTTGAACTTGAAACAAAAGGAGAAGAGAGAAATTAGACTGAAGGAGGATGTGTAGGAGAGGAAAGGGAAAAAGACAAGGAGGATGCAATACAGAGGAAGAGTTATGGCAACAACAGGGAAAATGACATAACAAATACAGGGAGGAGTTATGACTCTGAATTTCCATTACTTTGTTGTATGCGTTCAAATGATGGATGGCACATAATGGCAGGCAGCTAACATGATTATATATTTACCATTTGTTAAGCTGTTGTGTTGGAACAGACACCTTGATAGAGAACCAAGTTGAAGGTCGTTGATCTTCGTGCCTTTTGACCTCGATAAACTAGTTTTAGCTTTAATATAAATTAACAGGCATTCGTCGTTGCCTAAGCTTATCCAAGCGAGGGCAATGAGCAAGAGTACCGCCGCTTGCGGAACTGCCACTGTGTGTGACCTTGTTGCTAAAAGAACTCAGCACATCAAACATGGATGAAACTCGGCCATCAAACATGGTTGCTGTGGATGATGACTTGGTATAAGTCACTGAGACCCTGGAGTTTATACAGGTACAAAGGAACCAAAATACGAAGTGGAAAACCGGGGTGGAAGTGGAAAACCTTTGATGGTTCACAGAATGGCTGCGTAATGGCAAGGTTGGCAGCCAGCAGCACCTACTGTGAAAATACATCGTTCACTTGGTCATTCACCTTGTTGACAGTAATGTTAATCTATTTATTAAATTAAAGTGTTTATCAAATGCTATTTTCTCATTGTCTTTGTCAATAAATAAGAATATGGGTAAGTGATAAACAATTATTACCCATCATTTGTCTTTTGTCACACTTCAATAAAAACAAGGATCCAACAAGTGTCCACCCTGGCCTCATCCTTTTCTTATCTGCCGCTATTGACGTTGGGATATCCTATTTTAGGGATAACATATTTTAGAATGAATTTACAGGGGCTGCAAGTGGTAATAACACAGATTATTAAATGTATTTCCATAAAAATTTGATCTTATCACGATTTCTGGGTTAATCCTAGACCTTCAAACTAAAAGAAACGTGAATGTTGCGACTAATGTCTTCATCAGGGCAAATAAGAACAATAAAATGTATTTTTGACCTTGACATAATGTTCTTTCTGTTTGCTCCTCTTCCTTTAATGATGTCACAGAGCCTGTCATGAATTCACTTCCTGAGGATGTGTTGGTCGAACAGGAGCCTTGAAGAAAAACACAGAAACAAAGGTCAAGGCAAAGCTGATTATATTCATTCTTTTCTTTTCTTTTTTCAATTTATTTCCATTTTCGACTTTGTCTATTCCTTCCTCTTCATGGTCTATACATTTTTTCTATCGTGATTATTTCTACTGTTTTCCTCTCTGTGATCCTTATATCCTTCCTGCCCCTTACCCCCCAGAGCTATAACAAAATGAAGGTTTGACCTGCTCAATTGTCAGTTCAGTAATCAGAACGTTTAACCAAACCTATGATGTTTGTTTGTTTAGATCCACATAAGCTACTGTACTAAGAAACACAATAAACAACACCAACTCAAAACCTGGCTAATTCATGATAGCTCTATATAATAATTTATATACAGCTATCTCTAAAATAATTGAGAAAATAACTCACTTAACAACTCATCATCTAAATCATAAAAATGGAGTGGGTATCTCTCTACATCCGTATCATATCTTCAAGAACAGAATAACAAAACAAAAAAACTATAATGTAGCCTAATGTTCTTTTACCATCATTTCTTGTGCATACATTAACATTTTCTTAAAACATGTATTAGTATTATTATAACTGTATTTAAAAGAAATGAGTCATTCATTCCTAGTCTTGTGCAGCCAGACAATCAGAGATCTTTGCTTACTGATACTGATCTGGTGACATCTAAATGAAATGAATGGGCTAAAACTGGGTGAAAACAAAACAAATTCTGATTTAGTCTTAGTCTTTTGAATAACACACCATTTAGTTTTAGTCCTATTTTAGTCTTCTGATATTGTTTAGTCTTAGCCTAGTCTTAGTCGACTAAATATCAAAATCTTAGTATTTTAGTCGACAAAATAAACACGTACTAGGACAGTATCAGGATTGATTTTCAAAGCAGTGGGAGTATATTTGTCAGTGCCAGTTTTCTTCTGTTTTCAAGCCCATACATTGAATTGTGATTTCCCCAGACGTATCAGTATAGGTGGAGATGTCTGATCGTCCAGCCATGCGAGACACAATTCCATGCCACGATTGCTCGATAATGATCTGTTCTGATTTAAACTAGGTTACACCACACAGAGGCAACAGAAAATGACACTCTGATGAATGCTGAGTAGAATAATCATGTGCATCATAATGCAATAGGCTACTAGGTTAGATAGGTTACTATATGTATTTCTGAGGTATTTACTTCCTGCTTTGTTGGATGGATGTGTTAATTCGCCTTATTTACTCATTTATATTTTTAGCATTGACACATAAAAGTACAATCTACTGTAGTATCAACGTTTGTTTTTCCAGTCACGTTGAGACATCCTTGATGTAAGGTCCAGTGCTCGTTTTGGGTCCTGAGTCATAGTCTTCCAGCACAATTCCCTGGGTGGATGTGCAATCTGATACATACAGATCATATCAATTTTGGTAGGATGTACCGTGAAAATAGAAAACGTGTAACAGAGGGAAAGGACTGAATCATTGCAAAGAGAGCGGGACAGCACAAGAGTAAATGAGGAGAGGAGTGACAGCTTTATGTCTCGAACACGAAGTGAATGTGGAACAGACAGTTGTGGGTTGTTAAAGCTTTGGCTGGGGTTGTCCTGAAAACATGGTAACATTAAATCACCCCCCCCCCCTTCAGCTTACAGTGCATAGGATTTGATAACAGTGAGTGTGTAAATAATATTTGTAAAGAAATGTTCGTCACCTCTTTGGCTCATGATCAGATATATTTGTGGTGGCTGTCCCCAGAGGGATGCTTGTGGGGAATGTAAAACTGATATACTGATACTAGTAAGAAATCAAGTCCCAAGAGAAACATCTGTTTGGATGCTTCACTGACTTCTTTGTGAAGGAAAATAGCAGTTGCTGCAGTGGTGTGTTCTACCGTCAGATGCTGTGTACGGCGTATACCTTGAGATTTTTTTTCGTCGCTACCGTATACCTTCAAAAACTGTTTCATCCATTGAAAATGCGAGAGCGTATACCCACGACCACGCGCATCGTATCGTAGCGTATACCTTCAGAAAAAAACTAGAACACAACACTGAGTTGCTGTATTTTGGCATAGCCATGTTGACCGAAAGTGTTAATGAAACCATGTTATAATGCTTTGGTAAAAATGCACTTGAGGTTCATTTGTCTTCAGTGAAGTTTAATGCAGACTTTACTCACTGTGCAACATTAATACTCTCTGACAGGGAGTATGGTTTTCCCATTTGTGTGTGATTTTCAAGCATCTGTACGGAGCGCTACCAAATGTCTCAGAGAAGATGTAATATTAATAATAATACAACTTTATTTATATGGCACCTTTCAAAATGGTGTTACAAAGTGCTTTACACATGAGGCAAGGTACACAAAAGCAACAAAAACAGATAGCAACCAGGAGAATGAGACTACCCCGCCAGCAAGCTTGTACTGGGGGAACCAACACACGGGCATCGATCAAGAGGACGTCCCACACCTACCTACATGGATGTGTTAAAGACAGATGCTAGTGCGGAAAACCTAAATGAGCTGGCCAGATGTATGGAGAATCAAGATGACTGGAGATGCTGTTGCAGGGCTCGTCTGAGGACGACTTGGCAAGTCTGCAACCTTATAGAAATAAAGGACATGAATGAATATTAAGTATTACATAGAACAGGCTTAAACCACAGACTATAAAGCATTGAAAATAATTTAATTCCACAGGATACATAGCATTCCTTAACACAGTGGTTCTCAACGTGGGGTCCGGGGACCCCCAGGGTTCCTTGCGGTGGTTCCAGGGGGTCCCCAGACCAGTTTAATTAACTATTATTTCACCAGCTAGAAGTTGACCCAATGAGAGACTGTATAACATATGACTCATAGGTTTCACTGTTATCACCCCGACAGTACAATCAGTTGTAGAGTGATGTACTGAATGTAATTTAAGAACAAAACTCTCCTCTTATGGGGCTTAGGTTAGCAAAAAAAAAAGACTCCTTTCAAATGGGGGATCGTGGCTTAATACAAGTACATTTGATGTTTACCTGCTCTCCCAGTTTTATGCTTACACTGGTCCTTCCCATTCATGAAGATCCAACGTACAAAACACGCACGCACGCACGCACAAGCATTGCAATACTCTGCCCTACCCTGCAGGGTAACAAATCACCCACTAATTGCAGTGTGTTACAGTTCTACAGTACAGACGGAATCATTGCATATTACATTGGGGTGGTTCCAAATACAGTACAGTGATACTGTACAGTACAATGGTGCTGGGAAATGGTCAACTCAGAGGAATGCTATTGGAGAACAAAGCTCTCAGTGTGTGTGTGTGTGTGTGTGTGTGTGTGTGTGTGTGTGTGTGTGTGTGTGTGTGTGTGTGTGTGTGTGTGTGTGTGTGTGTGTGTGTGTGTGTGTGTGTGTGTGTGTGTGTGTGTGTGTGTGTGTGTGTGGCATGGAAATATGTGCTATATCTTTCTTCACAGCATGGAAATATTTCTATCTTTCTTTCCCACTCCACCTCCAAATACTCCCCATTAAGTGTTATCAAAAGAAGGGAATGATGCAAATGCACACACACACGCATACACACACGCGCATTCACGTACAGGCACGCACGCACTCACGCATGCACAGAAGGTACAAAGGCACTTCATCATAAACTCTCAAATACACTCAGATATGCACATTCACAAACACATACACATATATACACTCACTCACACATAACATGCACACACAACTACACATTCTCTCTCTCACATGCAGAATATGGGGGTGAAACGTATCAAAATGCATGCACAGCAGTAGATCAAACCAAACTAGCGCCTGACAAGACGCCTGCGCAGCAGACCTACGCCTGACATGACCGCTACTTTTCCCATAGACTTACAATGGTCACGAAAGGCGTAATGCATAACGCACGCACACACACACACACACACACACACACACACACACACACACACACACACACACACACAGAGAGGGGTCTGTTTAATAGATCCATTATTTAACTAAAATGTCAGCTGTGAGCCAGATACTGTGTGAGCTGTAGGGGTCGTGCGGCTGGGGGTTAAGGTGGGGGTCAACAGGTCCAGAGGTCAGTGGAATCAAATGAAACGGCTGATTGTACCGAAGGACAGAAGTCCCATCGATCAGGAATGAGTGAGTAGGACGAAAGGCCAGGGAGAGGCAGGAAGGTCAGCAGCCAGATGACAAGCCTGGGCCTTTTGTCTTCAGATTCCACACACATGCACGCACGCACGTGCACACACACACACACACACACACACACACACACACACACACACACACACACACACAAATGCATACTATTGTAGGCACGCACTTTACTGTCGTGAAGACACTGATAGACACATGCAGGCAGGCAGGCAGGCAGGCATGCATACATGGCACACACATACGCGTGCACACACACTCACTCACACACACACACACGCACGCACGCACGCACGCACGCACGCACGCACGCACGCACACACACACACACACACACACACACACACACACACACACACACACACACACACACACACACACACACACACACACACACACACACACACACACACACGGATGCACAGAGATGAATGTGCACAGATGAATGTGCACACACATGCATACTGTTGTAGGCACACACTTAACAGTTGTGAACGTACTGTAGGCACACACTTAACAGTTGTGAACGTACTGTAGGTGCGTGCGTGCGCACACACTATACAGTATACACTTGCATGCATGTGCACGCGTGTAAACTTGCACACACTTATTGTATACACAGTATGTACATAAGGTATGCCTCTCTCTCTGTGTGTGTGTGTGTGTGTGTGTGTGTGTGTGTGTGTGTGTGTGTGTGTGTGTGTCTCTCTCTCTCTCTCTCTCTCTCTCTCTCTCTCTCTCTCGCGTGTAAACTTGCACACACTTATTGTATACACAGTATGTACATAAGGTATGCCTCTCTCTCTGTGTGTGTGTGTGTGTGTGTGTGTGTGTGTGTGTGTGTGTGTCTCTCTCTCTCTCTCTCTCTCTCTCTCTCTCTCTCTCTCTCTCTCTCTCTCTCTCTCTCTCTCTCTCTCTCTCTCTCTCTCTCTCTCTCTCTCTCTCTCTCTCTCTCTCTCTCATAGACTTGCAGGCTTACTTGTTTCCATACTGCACAAAATCAGTAGAGCAACTTCCCTGTAAAAGATACAAGGTGAGTAGACTTGTTGTTGTGCACCCTCTAGTGTTTTCATTTGGTACATGACTGCACAGTAACATTTCCTCTACAGATGGAACCAAATGCACGTGCAAGCCAGGATCGATTTAATTCCCTTTGTATCTATTATAACTCTATGCTTTGTACACTCTCTGAGTTAAACATGGATACATGAACGCTGAAGATTTTACTGTGTGGAATTACAAAACTCTCAGTTAAGACATCAGTGAAGATAGTGTTGGGGAGCATGAAGCTACATGTAGCTGAGATATGTAGCTTATCTCCATTTTGCTGTAGCTTGCGGTAGTTGAGCTACATTCATATTATTTGTGTACCTCGTCAAGTACTTTGTGGGACATTTGTTGTAGCTTAGCTACTCAAGTTAAAAGCTACAATTTTGGGCAATAACATGAAATTAATATATTAATTTTGATTTACATTTACCATTGGTTGCTGTGTTCTTGTATCAGAACCCCCTTTGAAAAAGCAGACTGTCCCTTTTTCTTCCATTCTTCTGTCTGCTGTGAGGGCATTTATGTGCAGTCCCCATTTCAGCACATGACAAGAGGACAGCTGCCTCTAATTGGCCTCTGATTGGCGAGAGAGAGAGAGAGAGAGAGACAGAGAGAGATCATGGACACCAGATGGCGCCGTTCCTCTACAGACTAAACTGAGCTCAAGAACTGACCAGAGGACGTATCCACTGAAACTTTCCCCCCTTTGACCACTTGTTGTTGTTATTAAATGATGCCTCTTAATACGCTCACCGCCATATTTTTAAAGATGTGTGTTTGTTTGATAGAATAGGCTACAATAACGTTTACCCCATTTAAAAAAAAGGCTTCTAGTAACCCATAGAGGGCAGTATGCACCACACAGTAATTGGTAATTTGCTGGCAATGACTCAGTTGATAATCGAACGTATCTTCAGGCAGGGACTCAATAATCAATACTAAATGTCTCTCTTCACGAGGAGACGTGTAGCTATAGCTATGAATGTAGGCCTTCATCATTCACTTTATCTGCATTGTTTCCTCCATAATTACATCCCTTGATTGGCATGCATTTTCCTCAACAACTGAGGTAGAAAATGCTGGTATAATGTTCACTATGGAATTGCAGGCAGTAGTGGAAAGTAACTAAGTACATTTACACAAGTACTGTACTGTACAATTTTGAGGTATTTTGACATTTTTCCAATTGTCAGTACTTTTATTTCTACGTACTACAACTCAGAGGCAAATATTTTACTTTTCCTACACTACAATTAGCCTATTTGAAAACTTTAGTTAGGCCTACTATAGTTACTTTGTAGATTTTGATTATTATTACAAAACATACATAACCCACTTCAGCCCTATATACATTTCGACCATTTGAAAATAGCCGATCTACAAGCTCACAATGCATCACGATGCAAAGCATTGTGAGCTTGTAGATCTGCTATTTTCAAAAAAATATATATACATTAGAACATTATACATTTTCATCACATTTGAAAACTTGTGAAACTGGACATTCTGTTTTATGAGTACTTTTGGTACTTTAAGTCCATTTGTATACCAGTACTTTTGTACTTTACTCACGTAAATTTGGAATTCTGGACTTTTACTTGTAACAGAGTATTTCCACATCGCAGTATTGATACTTGTACCTAAGTAAAACATGTGTGTGAGTACTTCTTCCACCACTGTTAATTATGACTTCTCGAATTTCACTCCAGTCATAATTCGCTCGCCCAATAGCAGCGTCCCAAAAAACACTAGACTTTTACTTTGAAATCTCAGACGCACCAGTGAGTTCGGTCCCACGGGAATAACGGCAACTCCACTGTACTACACTTGAACTTTAGTTTAGTTTAACTGTATGGTTCTGCTTTTCACAGTGCTGCTTGCACACCTGGAAAGCAATTGTTGCATTACTATGGTTGTGGATGCTGCATGCTGCTCTAATAACGCAATGAGTGCATTTCTGTAAGGATTTAGGAACAGACTACAGAAAAGATGATGACTGTCGACCATAGACTGTAAAAAAGAATGGACAAAGTGAGCCGTGGACTGGAGCCGGCGGCTGCAACTTCAGGACCACCGACTGTCCAGTGTCTGTGTGGACATGGATCCTAGTCTTGCCTGCGGGACACGTTTCTAAAGTAGAAGAATCAATGGGACCCTAGTGGAATGCACGTGTGTGGGGTTACAAACGATGGTAAGTCATTGTTACAGTCACGTGGTGGAAAAAGGACTCAAATGTTTTACTTAAGTAAATGTAGAAATACTCTGTTACAATTTACTTGAGTAAAAGTACAAAAGTACTGGTATCAAAATGCACTTAAGGTACCAAAAGTAGAAAGTACTCATTACGCAGAATGGCCCATGTCACAAGTTTTCAAATGTCCAAAATGTATTAAAATCATTTTAGAATAGTAGATCTACAAGCTCACAATGCCTCGCATTGCAGCGCATTGTGAGCTTGTAGATCGGCTATTTTCAAATGGCCAGAATGTATATAGGGCTGAAGTGGTAAATAGTTGTTTTGTAATGATAATCAAAATCTACAAAGTAACTATACTAAACCTTTCAAATAATGGAGTAAAATGTACATTATTTGCCTTTGAGATGTGGAGTAGAAGTATTGAACATTTGAAATACTCCAGTAAAGTAAAAATACCTCAAAATTATACTTAAGTATAGTACTTGAGTAAATGTACTTAGTTACTTTACACCACTGGTTATAATTCCTCTTTACTTATCTACTGTATTTTGCAGCTGTGCAGAGACATTGTTAAAGTTTTTGAACGTGCTCATCCAATTAGTCAGTAGTAGCCTAATACAATGGAGCTAGAGGATGAGCCATCATCGTTCAATAGCAGTTGTCATGGTGACAGTATTTGAAACTTTGTGTAGGCTAGACTATGTATCCCAAATTTGCATCATGTCCAAACACATTTAACACAGTGAGTAAAGATGAATTTGACGATCTATCTATCTATCTGTCTGTCTGTCTGTCTGTCTGTCTGTCTGTCTGTCTGTCTGTCTGTCTGTCTGTCTGTCACCATGTTTTATTAGACCTCTATTTCTATAGATTTTCAATGTAATAGTGTGAATGGAGTAGAGTAGAGGGACCAGGCTACTGCTGTGAAACTAAACCAAGTTTCAAAGCAAAGCAAATGAAGAAGCCGTCTGTCTGTTATACAGATAATGGAGCATATTACTGGATGAGGACTGAGACAGCATGTTTAAAGACATAAACCTTTCTTGCATGGAGGTTGGTAAGTCAAAATAACGTTTCCCGTCGGGTGACCGGCAACTATCCATCTTTCAACCAGTCCCCATAGTCTCACATTTCAAATTGGTTCCATATGCACAGCAGACAGGCTGCTGGGTTCCTACTGCCACATGGAAGCACAGGCATACTGTATACTGTACTGGCCCTTCTCTTCTCTTCTCTTCTCTTCTCTTCTCTTCTCTTCTCTTCTCTTCTCTTCTCTTCTCTTCTCTTCTCTTCTCTTCTCTTCTCTTCTCTTCTCTTCTCTACTCTACTCTACTCTACTCTACTCATAGTAAACTTTGTTTATAGAGCACTTATCAAAATTAAGTTACAAAGTGTTTTACATAAAACCGAAGAGCAATACAATTTCAACATCTAAATTATGGAATGGCCCCAGGACAAAAGCAAGCAATAACGAGAAACTAACAAAGGAAACCAACTACGCCCCCTGTCCTTACACCTTCAACCAGGCAATGGAAAAACCCATTATAAAATAAAAATAATAAATTAAATAGGAAGAAACCGTGGGAAGGCTCACAAATGAAGGAACCACTTTCCAGGCATGCAATAGGTGCTGAGTGTGCAATATTGAAATGCATAACAAAGAAAGAATGAAACTGTTAAGTCTTAAAGTACTATCATCAGGCATCATGAGGGCATTAATACAATATGCATCCAAAATAAAGTGCATTAAGAAATAAAATATTAAGAGAATCAAACAATAATACTACAACAAATTAAAATCTATGGAAAGGCCATTTGAGTATGTTTTAAGCAGTGACTTAAAAGTAAGCCTGAGATCATTCCAGAGTCGAGGAGCCACGGTCACCCTTTGTCTTTAGTCTCAACTGCACACAGGCTCATAAGGGGATAATAACTCAACAACGGGGCCAGGCCATGTAGTGTCTTAAAAGTAAGTCAGTAAAAGTGAAAACATTTTTACACTATGAAATCTAAACACAGGTGTGCAGGTGAGTTCATTCGTACGTACGTGATTTCTGTGGCATTCCTTCATGTTGGCCTCTATTTCTTAGCTGCAAGAGACATTTCTATTGAATTTTATTGGCTGGGTTTTGTAAACAGAAATGTAGGCATCTCAGTACATTCCTCTCCATCCTCTACTAGGTCATATCATGGGGCCCACGTTTGAATTCAAGTCCCGAACACCACCCCCCCACCAAACCTAAAGCATAGGCAGTCTTTGTACGTTACACACAAGGGACTCCTGGCCCTTGCTGTCGTGCCTTGTGTTCTCAGCTGCACTTTCCCCTTCCTGAACTATGTGTTTGTGTGTGTGGGAGAGAGAAACTGAGAGACGGAGAGAAAGACAGAGAGACAAAGAGGGACAGGATATGTGTGATACAGTAAATGGTGTTTGAGTGTGTGTGTGTGTGTGTGTGTGTGTGTGTGTGTGTGTGTGTGTGTGTGTGTGTGTGTGTGTGTGTGTGTGTGTGTGTGTGTGTGTGTGTGTGTGTGTGTGTGTGTGTGCGTGCGTGCGTGCGTGCGTGCGTGCGTGCGTGCGTGCGTGTGTGCACGTGCGCGCCTGTGCATATGCATATGCACACATTCTACACAAGATGTGTGGGGTCACACACACACACACACACACACACACACACACACACACACACACACACACACACACACACACACACACACACACTTTTCCTTAGATTTGAAAGGGAGAGGAGGAGCAGTGTTTTTTAATGGCAGAGCCTCTGGTGTGGAATTCCAGGCTGTATCGTATCAACTGTCTTGGGGTAAGACAGTCCAAACAAACCCTGCCCCTGTCTGTCTGTCTGTCTGTCTGTCTGTCTGTCTGTCTGTCTGTCTGTCTCACACACACACACACACACACACACACACACACACACACACACACACACACACACACACACTCACTCACTCACTCACTCACTCACTCACTCACTCACTCACTCACTCACTCACTCACTCACTCACTCACTCACTCACTCACTCACTCACTCACTCACTCACTCACTCACTCACTCACTCACTCACTCACTCACTCACTCACTCACTCACTCACTCACTCACTCTCACACACACACACACACACACACACACACACACACACACACCCCAGTGCGTACCGCAAGAGGGAATGTGTGCTGCCCTGCTGCATTATGAATAACCCATGAAACCTAGACTTCCATCATCTGTAAATCTGTGGACTCCTGCCAAAGGGCTGTAGGGGAAACTAAACTTAAACACATTACCAGCAGCACAGTGAACCCATGCCCTGCAGTCAGTCCTTTGTGATTTGGCAAGCAAGCATCTTAGCCTATAAATTGGAAGCTACTATTGCAATCAGACACGACTACCAGAGCTGATGCGATAAGCAGCGTTATCTAAATGAACTGGATTGGATCTGCAGATATAGGAAGAACATTTATTGACTTGGTTTAGCTGTGGGAAGATTCAGTACAAGTTAAAGCATAGTTACTGCGCAATTACAGCGGTAGAGAACTGTATTCAGCTACAAAATGTATATGTGTCATGTTTGGTTTGTCATATGAAATATGGGTAACATAATGTGTGGTGTACAGTTAATGCAATTAGTATGTGTGGCATGAGCGATAAAGGTTATCAGGACAGTCAAAATAGCTACCCAGTAATTAGGCTGGCAGATATAATCTCACTGCCATCAAAATGTTATTCACTGAGTGCATGTGTGACATCAGCCCACATCCTTGTGGCCTTAGGGTCTCTTTGACATACAGTATGTGACACACTGTGGTAATTAAACTAATGACAGTCAACAAGGGCAGAATTGCAAGCACATTCGCACACTTGAAATCTTAACAGATTTATTGAGACAAAAAGAAGAAAAAAGACTATCTATCTAATGCAATAAGCTTTAGATGGTTTCTGTTATTGAGTCTTTAAATAACTATGGCAATGCCTGTTGGGAATGCATGCCCCTCGGTTATGCAATACTCATTGTACCTGCTGTCAGGGACCAGGGTAGTGCAGTATCCATTATCATAGTACTTGGAGGCCAGTCTATGACGCCATGCTTTCGGGAACGCATGCCCCTTTGTACCCGTCTGTTTGTCTGTCTGTGCCCCTTTTATGCCCATATATGGAGATTTCGGTATCTATCTGTTTGTGTCTTTTTTATGCCCATATTAATTTCCATGTCAGGCATGTCCAAATATGGAGTCCAGGCCAGTGGAGAACGTCAGTTGCACTATGACATCATATTGATGACATCAGGGTACTCCATACATGGGTATTTGAGGACTTATCAATATGTCTTCGGACAACCGTTGATCCGACGACTTCCCACTCGGTGCATCACTCCCTAGGGTCCTCTCGCCGATATGCACAGCGAGTTTTAAGTAAATCGGTAAGGCGGCTCTCGAAATACGCTGGAGACACGCTCACTCAGTCGCAGAGATTTGCGTGATTTATTAAAGGATATGTACTGTAGCATACTACTGTATTTCTACCACATATGGCAGCCATAACACCCTCTTCTCTTCTCTTCTCTTCTCACTCACAAGTTACTCAGTAGCAAACTGAGGGGATGACGCAACATAGTAGCCAATTTGCAGCTCTATTGCTCGCCACATCTGAAGTGTGTGTGTGTGTGTGTGTGTGTGTGTGTGTGTGTGTGTGTGTGCGTGTGTGCGTGTGCGTGCATGTGTGCGCATGTGTGTGTATATATATATTTTGGAGAGAGAGAGGGAGAGATACATGTGTATTCAATTTTTTTTACTTTGCTTTGGCAAAAAGTAAGTGTATATTATTTCAGGGCAATAAAAACCTTTGAAGTCAATAGATTGATAGATAAAGAGACAGCAGGAAAGAGAATAGAAGGAGAAACAGATAGAGCGGGAGAGAGATGATACAAAATTACATTTGTATGGATTGCGCCTGTTCCGTTGAAGGATAGCATGGGAAGCAGAATAAAAGAGAATAGTGTTCAGGAGAGGAGAGATAAAGGAGAGATGGGAGTGGATAAAGTAAGAACGGAGAGGTGTGGAGAGATGAGGGTAGAGAACAGACAGAGAGAGAGGAGACAAGCAGCAGAGGTGAGGAGGTAAAAGTATAAGCATCTCCTAGCAAACAGTATCAATCTCTATGGTCATTCAATTGATCAAATTAAAGCTGAATAATGGATTTTCTTATTTTGTCCATCTAAGTCAAATGAAGAGCACTTCAACTACATTGGTTCAGATAATTGTATTTAAATACAGAATATCTGTCCATCATTTGTAAACAGTAGCAGCATGTAGTTGTAGTGTGTCATTTTGGAAATTAGTTTTCTTTGAATTTCAAACACTGAAATGAGAATATTGGCATGTATTGAACATATTTTAAATTGATTGACCTGGGTATGACTAGACACTAGCTCTGGTTTCATCTGTTTGCTGTGTACTCACAAATGTTTTTGAAATGTTAGCCTATCTTTTGGCAGTGTCTGTGTTAACAAGTGTTTTCCCTCATGCAGCACCTTCCTCTTTGGAGAATGGAATGTACAATGGAGAACAGATTCAGCCACGTGTTCGCTCCCCATTGCAACCATATGGAGTGAGCATTTTTGTGCCATGGTGTAATGACTTTCAGAGCTACACACACAAAGCATGGCACATAAAGCTCTTCATCCTTCATTCCTTTGCCAAGGGAAGAGACATATCAAATCACTTTAGTCACAAACAAAGTTTTTTCGTTTGAAAGTGGAATTGCTCTGGCACTGTAGAATGAAAGGGCTGATTTGTCTGTGACTATCTGGAGTTGATGGGAAATTGGAACCAGTCAAGGACAGTGGACAATGATGTGAAATAATTATATATTTGCTTCTGGGAAGTAATCTTTTTTTGTAATGACTTGAAGGGACACTTATCGTGAGATCAAAATCAAATTAAAGGGCAGAGCAAACCGGCAGTAATACCAATCCATGCAGACCAGTGACTGGTTTCCTGAAGCATGCCTTGAAGCAGCCTTTGTCCCAGAACAGGTGAATGGTGTCGACACTTAACTGTTGACTGCTACCGATGAGCAGCTTGGTGCCTTGCATGGTTTCTTCCGCTGTTGGTGTGTGAATGGGTGAATGTAACGTGCTTTGGAGAAAGGCTCTATATAAATGTAGTCCATTTACCTTTTACCAAGTCACCCACAGTGAGTTCAGTGGGTCCAGACTCTTGTTGTCTCTTCCTTCATGAACATCACAGACAGATCACACACTGGCTTTGATCCAGGACAGTCCCCATCTGCTCCTCTGAGCTGCTGACATACTGTAGTGTACACACTCACATTACACGTTACAATACAAACACACACTTTAACATATGCACACACCCTCATTCCTTCACACTCACCCACACACACAAACAAAGAGTTGATTTAATGTATGTTGATCTGATTCTCAGAATCTATCAAAATGGGGCGCATTTTTACACTCTCAATTGCACTTAAATTAACAGTCAAGATTGTGCAGTTCATTACACATACCCATGCACACACACACACACTCACACACACACACACATACACACGCACGCGGTACGCTCACAAGCACACACGCATGCACACACTCATAATAGACACACAGGCCAGACCTGTCAGCAGCAGATTGCATACTGTCAGACACCAGCTAAAATTGAGGCATGATGGCAGACAGGTGACTCCTCAGACAGTATCCCCCCTCCCCCGCCCCCACATACATGAATGTATGCACACACACACACACACACACACACACACACACACACACACGTCTCACACACACACACACACACACACACACACACACACACACACACACACACACACACACACGCATAGCTCGGCAGCCCAACAGACGCACTCCCACAAATTCTCTGAAACCAGGTTAGGAGCACAGATGGGTGCACGCGCGCACACGCACGCACGCACGCACGCACGCACGCACGCACGCACACACACACACACACACACACACACACACACACACACACACACACACACACACACACACACACACACACACCGTGATGCAGATGACCTCTTTCCTTTCCTGCTTAATTCTTAGCTTGGGATCATGAAACATATTGGAGAGGTCCAGACACTGTTAACATGTCAACACATATTGAACACCTGCAGGTGGAGCGACTTTGAACTCCTACAGTATGGAGGAGTTTGATTTGAACTTGTGAAGTTGCCAAGAAGATAGATTATGTGCTGCCTCTGCTTTGACTGCTCCCCCTATACCTCTCTGCCTCTCTCTCCCTCTCACTTTTGCTCACTCACTCACTCACTCACTCACTCACTCACTCACTCACTCACTCACTCAAATCAACTCAGTTCAGTTCATTGTGCTATATACTGTAGTACTAGACTGACTCGGGAACGATGCAAGTTGGAAGTGCATGCCCCACCCAGTTATGTAATACCCATTATACCCACTGTCAGAGTACCTGTTGTAGCTGTTGTAGCTGTGTCTGTGTCCCCTTTATGCTCATATATGGAGTTCTGTTCAGCCATGCACAAATACATTGACATCAGGGTACTTCATATATGGGGATTTGCACATGTATCTGAATTTTTGGACACCTGCCAATCCGACGACTTCCCACGTCATTGCACAA
The DNA here is from genome assembly GCF_963454915.1 of Gymnoscopelus microlampas. Lineage (NCBI taxonomy): Eukaryota > Metazoa > Chordata > Actinopteri > Myctophiformes > Myctophidae > Gymnoscopelus > Gymnoscopelus microlampas. The sequence goes on along the minus strand of NC_139940.1, from coordinate 35,373,997 downwards.
ACATGTGCAGAGATTTTGTGCATTTATAGCAGGACGGATGTTGAATACTATTGCCAACACTCATGAATACAATTTGGAAGCATACACAGTACACACACACAGTTGCAGTGGCATCTTTTATCCTACAAAACTGCTATATTATCCCAAGGTCCGTCAATGTCAACTGCATGTGCAGAATTATTTTCACTCAAAAAAAACGGTGTTCTATTCATTGTACACTGTTGTTTTTACAGTACAATTGGTTTAGAATATGTAATTTCTATTTCCAAAGGAGCATTTATTCTGAAACCAAACAATTTATACTATGTATGCACTAGGCAAGGCAGGGGTGCAATTACCCCGTACGTATCGTGCAAGATGATTTATTCCATTCCAAATAGTAATTTGAGCTTAGGTCTGCCTCGTACAGAAGCATGTTACCGACAGCAGGCCAGTGTAGCAAAACGGTCACAGCTCAGGCTATAGGAAGGGCAGTGTTAGGTTTCCACCCTATGGGAGTTCACTGCAGATAAATGTTGTGCGTTAGCACACACTGTCAAGGTCATTCAGAAGAAGGCAGAATGGGAGTGCATGATGAGTCTGCACATGTGAACTGAGTGTGCGTTTCTACACGTGAATCTGTATGCAATTCTGTGTGCATTCATGCTTATTTCAAAGTCTGCCTGCAGTTCGTGTGTGCGTGCGCCTGCACGTGCGCATACCCGTTTCCTTATATTAACGGTTTATATTGCATCACCCCCTCCACTGATGTGTTCATCTGCCCACAGCATTTTTGCTCGTGGGACCCAGCAGCAGTATCATCATCGCTCATTTCCTACTCTCTTTTATTGAATATCTCTCCTCTCCTCCTGTTTTCTCCCCATGCTCTTCTGCTCTCAAACAATGAATTAAAATAGAAAAACAAACAACAAAGAGAGTGAAGCGTACTTTGATGTTGCTCGTAGCCGATGAGGACCATCCTCTACCTCATTTCCTACCCCTTCAGCGATGCAGCGTGTTCTCATTATTGCATAATGCAGACAGAACGCATGCTTCCGTGAGACGGGCCATTGGGGGGCACCCTGCTGAGTCCCCCTGCAGGGGAGCCGGACCGTGTTTCCTTTTCCACCCTTCATGCATGGTTAGGAGGAGGTCTTCCTTCTGCTAGATGCGAGTGACCACAAGAGACAGACTGAACAGGCATTAATTTACTGTAACTGTGAGTGTGTACGGAACCACATGGACCCCGCAAGGGTCAAGGAGGGTCCCTTTGGTTCCTTTTGGTTCCATTTGTACACATTTACACGGAGGACTTTACTGTGTTGAGTGATTGCTTCTGCACTACATTTCTCTGTGTTATTGTGTGCAGTTACATCCTTTTTCTCTCACTCCATAGGGGACCACTTATTAGATGTTCCCTCTTTCCCTCCCTCTCTCTCTCACTCTCTCTGTGACTGTCAACCTCTTACTCGATCTGTCTCTGTTTGTTTTCTGTGTGTGTGTTTATGTGTGGGGGGGGGGGGTGTCAGAGAGGATCTGACTGGTTTCATTAAGGTCCCCTTCTGATTGGGTGATGTTGACAGTTGAGGGCGCACACACACACACACACACACACACACACACACACACACACACACACACACACACACACACACACACACACACACACACACACACACACACGTAAACACACACATAAACACACACATAGACGCACGCTAGACCACGCTTTTGTTCTTCTTTCATTCCCTCTTTCTTTTTCCTCCCCCTTCATTGTACATTTCCCTCCGTCTGCTCTGTCTCTCTCTCTCTCTCTCTCTCTCTCTCTCTCTCTCTCTCTCTCTCTCTCTCTCTCTCTCTCTCTCTCTCTCTCTCTCTCTCTCTATCTCTTTCTCTCTCTCTGGTTCTCATTTTGCTGGTGTTTCTTTCGTAGTGAGCTATGAGGCGGGACTCAGCTCACAGAACCTGATGGTGTTTTGAGCTGTGGTTTTGGTGGTTGACACGTGGCTTGTTTTGGAAAAGGGGATAAGCAGACAGTTGTTAGACAAACCAGGACACGTGCATCCTACACTGTCAAATCAGAAGTGTTATTTCAACTTTGAGCGTTAGATGATATAAATTAACACTGAGGATTTTACTGTGACATGAAATGCAGACTATTCTCTCTCTCTCACACTCTCCCTCTCTGTCTGTCTCCCTCTCTCTTGCAATTGCAACAGTATATTGTGCAAGCATGCGTGTTTGCATGCATGTGCAGATTGGTGCATGTAAGTGCGTAATTACAGAATATAGAGAAAGAAAGACTTTGTACATTTCATGGTGTAATTCCACTTTTGACATTAACACAGTTTAATTGTCATTCAAAACAGAAGCATTAGTGCATTCGTTTTTATGTAGTATTCATAGTCAGTGTACTACAATGCGAAATTGTAAAATGACACTCAGGATTGTGCAGTGTACAATATGTACATCAGTACATACTGTACACATCCCCTTAACCATTAGGTACCCATACCGTACCCTCAAAAATAAAAGGTTTAACGTATTTCAGAAAATTAGATAAATAGGATTACATAGTATGATACAGGCTACTAAATTGTCTCAAGATATTTACAAATGGACGTCATGTAACTAAATCCTTATTCGTTAACAATAAAATATAATAATATAACATTTCAACGGCCACATTAAGAAAATTACAAATTCAGAATACCATCACCGTAAAAACATTACAGGTCTCCCTAAAAATCTATCAGACAGCTGCAATTGATTCAGAACGCCGCTGCCAAATCTTAATACCAAGAAAGTGGATAATTATCACTCCAGTTCTCAGATATTTAACACCGGGTCCCTGTCTGTCAAAGAATTGATTTAAAAAATACTACTTTATAAAGCATTGAATGGTGGGTGAAAAAAAAAAGTATCCGATCTTGTGTTAAAGTACATCATGAACCATCCAGACCTCTCCGGTCATCTGAGACAGGTCTGCTGTGTGAACCCACTGAGTCAAAACTAAATGTGAAGCAGCCTTCAGTTTTTATTCACCACATATCTGGAACAAACTCACAGAAAATCTTAGTACAACTCAGTCCTTTTAAATCAAAGCTGAAGAGTTTTCTGTTTGCCGCTGCCATTTACCGAGGTCTTTGATTTATTTCTTGTGCTGCACTGTAATTTTATTCTCATATGTTTTTTCCTGTTGTATTTTAAGTGTATTCAAATGTCCTTTTATGTGTTTCTTTTGCACTTTTGCACATACCTATTCTTACCCATGCACAATGCACATGCATGCATGCACACACGCATGCAAGCAATCACATACAGTACACGTACACTCAGACACATACAGTATGGACACACAGGCCAGGCCTGTCAGCAGAAGTAGATTGCATACCGTCACACTCCTAACACACAATGTCACACAGCAGACAAATGATTGACGCATGAGGGCAGACAGCTGACTCCTCAGACAGCACACGCACGCACGCACGCACAGTCGCACACACACGCACGCACGCACGCACGCACGCACACACACACACACACACGCGGACGCACGCACGCCCACACACACACACACACACACACACACACACACACACACGTATTTCTTCTCTGCTCTGCCTTCTCTTCCATATCTACAGTATATTTATGCTTGTAATGTATTGTTTTAGGACGATTATATACTACCAGATTAGTACATAATGCATCCCCAATTTGGATGGCAAATATCCAATAAACCATGTTTAGAAGCCTGCAGTCAGAGTATAGTAGATGTAGTAGGGATGAGCGTTTGGTCCTTTTTTGGTAAACGTTTAACCTTTGCACTGTGGCGGTTAACCAATTGTATGAGGAACAATTATAGATGATATTAAGTGATTTATTCCATTAGTATTCTGTCAAAATGTTATTTATTTCAATATGATTTAATTTCGGTTAATTTCTGTTATTTAGTCCTAAAAGCTAAACGGTTAGTGACAGACATTTCGGCTAACCGTCCCATCCATAGAGTGGCCAATGGCGAATAGGTACAGTTTAATGAGACGGGTCCATTTGATTCCATTTGTACTCTCTCAGACTGAACCGTTTAAACCCAGTACTTACAGTTGACCTGAGTCCCCCAGGGCTGTACGTATACAAGGCCCACTCCTGTTTAATATCTTCGCCGAAAAGTCTCACGATAGCGCATTGCCTTGCGGCGCATGGTGAGCTCATAGAACGCTTTCCCCCGGAATAAGGATGCTAGGGTTCAAGTGGTTCAGTGCACACTGAGGATTGGACTGCCTAGCAGCAGCAGCACCTGTTGCGTGTCTGGACCCAGCGCTGCATACCTCCCCCTGCAGCCTTCGGCTGGGAGAGGAGAACAGGAGGGAGATGAACTAAATGGAGGAGAAGAAAAGAAGAGAAGCTGGGAGCTGTCAGACAGTCAGACACCTGGCCCTGGCTGCAGGGCAGGAGCTTATTATCAGAGGGAGGAGGGGTTACCTGTGGACATTTCCTGTGTGTGTGTGTGTGTGTGTGTGTGTGTGTGTGTGTGTGTGTGTGTGTGTGTGTGTGCGTGCGTGCGTGCGTGCGTGTGTGCGTGTGTGCGTGTGTGCGCGTGTGCGCGTGTGCGTGTGTGCGTGTGTGTGTGTGTGTGTGTGTGTGTGTGTGTTTGTATTAATATACTTGGGCTTGGTTATTGGACAAGGTTCCAGAGTAGGAGTAGGGTTTTAGTAAGGCTAGAAAGGGCAGTGGGTTTTAGAATAGGGTAAATGTATGTTGTCGTGTCAAAAGTTATGTGTTTATTTATCATTCATTGTTCATTGTCTGTCGTGTTATGAGATGTATTTGTTGTGCGTATGAGGACCACAAAGGAAATAAGTCCTGGACTTTGTTGTGTCATATCCTCGAAATGGTTTTAACATGTGTTATGACTTTTCGAATAAACTAAAGACAAATTTTATGGTTATGGTTGGGGTTAGAATTAAGCTTTCAGAGTTTATAGGTTTAGGGGTTGGGGTTACAGTTTTCCCTATGTTAAACTTAATTGTGTTCCAATGTCAGGCATTGCAATACGTTGTGAGCTTATAGATCTATTTTCTGGTATTTCAGGTGTGTATTGGTGTTTAGTCTGCGCAATGTAGTAGGTCCTTGGCTGTCAGAAGAGTAAGACTTTGAAAACTGTGTGTGTGTGTGTGTGTGTGTGTGTGTGTGTGTGTGTGTGTGTGTGTGTGTGTGTGTGTGTGTGTGTGTGTGTGTGTGTGTGTGTGTGTGTGTGTGTGTGTGTGTGTGTGTGTGTGTGTGTGTGTGTGTGTGTGTGTGTGTGTTGTTCCCGCACTTGTTGATTTTTAGTCATCAGTGAGCCAGAAACACATCTGCTCCAAATTGTGTCTGACATGCACACACAAACTCATCCCATAGTATTGAATCTCCCCTCCCAATTGTGCCACAGTTTGCTTTCAAATGATGTTGACTTTATTATACACAGCTGAATTCATAACAGTAGTCAAAACATGAGAAACTATACAGCAAAAGTGTGTGTCGCTGCAAAGGAGATGCCACTGCAACTGTGTTGATGCCCTCTTGCATTTACTGTAGTTATTCAAGAGTGAGTATAAAAATATTTATTCTATTCCTTTTTTACAAGTTGTATTAATAAGTGTTGCCATTAATATTCATTCATACAATAAAGCATAGAGGGGGAGATGAGGGAGGGAGGGAGGGAGAGGGATAAGAGAGACCGCAGAAGATGGAGAAAGAGAAAAGAGAGAGGGGGGGAGGGACCAGTCAAAGCAGACGCTGCACATAATCTATCTTGGCAAACATCAGCTAGAAATTCAAATCAAGCTCCTCCATCGGAGTTCAAAGATACAGCCTCCATCCATCCACCTGCAGTGATCAATTATGTGTCGACATGTTTGGACCTCTCTAATATGTTTCATGATCCCAAGCCAGGAATGCAGCGGGAGAGGAAAGAGGTCACCTGCATCCCTGTTTGCGTGTGTGTCCGCACACTTGACCTAAATGGACTAGATGGACATTGCAGCCTCTTGTATAAACTGTGTCCTAATGTTGACACATCTCTAACATTATAGGAAGATGTCCAGATGCTAATTTGCAACACACAGAGAGAATGGCAACATGCTAGCTAAGAACATACTTAGTTATTTATTTATTTAGCATGGTTTGATAGCTTGGCCAAGAATGAGTCTTCCCCTTATGGAGATTCAGTTACTGTTGACATTCATGCATGCACTCAGTGAGGCATTCATTCATTCATTCATTCATTCATTCAGTCTGTCAGTCAGGTCTGTTAACCACATTAATCCTGGCATCCTTTTTTTTAAGTAGCGTTTTTTTTTAAAAGCAGATCTACACAGATCACAATGCGTCGCAACACATTTATTATTGTGAGTTTGTAAATTTACTAAGTATATGAAGTGTATAGGGCTGAATGGTTAAGTAATGTACAGGCAGTGGTCTTCATCAGCACTACCAACGTCGGCTCACCAAAGTTTCACCAAAACCCTCCTTATTACTAGTACAAGTCACTTTAATCAGCAGATTACTTATATTAATCTATATATTTCATTGTAGAAGTCCCCCCAAGTATACTGCTTTTGCACTGCAGACCTATCTAGAGAGTTGTGCCTGGGGAATGCAGAAATATACTTACGGCAGCAGCGCAAAAAAGCAAAAATGTCTTACAGTACTTGCATCTGTGCTGTAACCGAGTCTGACACTTACTGTAGGTCTGTGTTAACCTGATGGTATTTCCATCATTCTCTTGGGGATCTCCCCGGGCACCTAAGCTGCCTGGCGAAGGACCCTAGTTCCGAACATTCCGGGCAGGGAAAGAATAATGGAATCCTTTCACAGGTGGAGGAGTCTGGGAAAGTCATAAACATCTCAAAGATGGGGAAGACATCTCAAGGGTCTGAAACATTCCTTTAGCTCACTATTCCTGTAAAATGAGGAGGGGAGGGGGGAGGAGGGGGGAGTGGAGAGGGAAAATGGACAGAGGGGAGGAGAGGGGGAAGGGATGGAGAGAGAGGGGAATAGAGAGGGAAGGACAGAGAGAGAGAGAGAGAGAGAGAGAGAGAGAGAGAGAGTGAGCAACGATGAGCAGAGTGGAGAGGAGGCAGCAGGTATCTAGGTCATTCTGCTGAGAAATGAAAATGTCCGTTTTTCACCTATGGAGCGGCCAAGGTAACCTATAGGTGAGGATATAAAACTGGGCCATTTAGACAGAGCTTACACTGTTCAACTCACTTTTTCAGTTGCGTTCTTGTTCCAGCACCATGCAAATTAACACTCTGGAATGTGGAATCTGGAAAATAAATTGTGGAGGATGGCCAGTACAGATGGAGTAAGTCTGTCTGGAGGAGTTGCCACCCCATCTCCTCATCTACAACAATTCCTCTGGAATTCCTGTCGGTGCCTTAACAGTGACTGCCTGCTTAAGACAGTGATTTTCAAAGTGTGGTCCAGGGGCCACCTGCCAAAATGAGGAGTAGTTTAACGCATTAAGATCTGAGGCCAATTCTACAAATGCCACACATTATCAAGATTTTTTAAAAATGTAAAAAAATAGCAGATCTTCAAGCTCGCAGCGCGGCACGAAGTGACGCGCTGTGTGCTTGTATATCTGCTATTTTTGAATAGCTTAATGCAAAAATCTAAAATGACACAGATGCTTTCCCGGTTTTAATGGGTTAATTGAATTCACTTGAAAACTAAATAATGTATGACATTATGTTTCATTATCGCCATTATGAAACTATTTCACAATGATTATGACGTTTAGAGAACTTGTTTTAAGTTGAACGAAAACATATTTTCCTATCGGGGTCCCTTTGACAGAGTTACCGGAAATGGCGCTCTATTGTGAAGTCTTTTGAGAGTAAATTCAAAATATTATCATTAGGACTTAGCTTAATAAGTCATTGTGATGAAACATATACTATAACACACTAATATAGTCAGCGGTGTTGGAAGGAAGGAACACCTAATAAGACAGCTGCTAGCTACACAGTCTCACTCCACAGTGACTGAAATGCCAGCACTTCATACAGTATGTCACTGCTATTGCAGTCATTTTTCACAGACTCTTCCCTGAGAATACAGTGATCCACACACAAAGAGTGACAGCATATATTGTGTGACGTATGGATTCCTCTTGCCATGAACTGCATGCGGATGCGGAAGACGCAAGGTCCCTGAAATGTGAGCGTGCCACAATAGCATTGGTCTCAGCTGGATGAGTCCAGTTCTGCTGTAAGCCACTGAGAGCACTGAGCCGGCTGACACAAGCTTTATATTCCTGCTTGGATATTGAGTTTTACGCTGCATAAACAGGATACATGTGGATTGGCTCTCCCCTCCTTTTCAGACCACATGTCTAACATGTTCTTTTAGTCCCTCTGTTTTCCTGTCTATGATATCTCCTGCCTCTCTTTCCACTTTATTGCCAGTTTAGGTAATACAGAGTAAAGACGCAATTTTTTAGAAGTGTTATTTGTTTTGGTGTTCTCTTGTGCCTTTCCCTTCTTTGTCATCTGGAGTAATGAATCATGAACAGTTTGCTTGTCTTTATAGACGCCGGCAGATTGGAGATCTCACTGCACCCTTTGCTAAACGCCCACAGGAATTTGAACTCTCCATTCAGTTTACAGTACAAATGCTATCTTTGCAATTTATGGCCGTCCTCCATTTTAATCATGGCTTTGTTGGTCTCCCTCTAACTACAGTGTTTTTCTCTGTCTTTCTTTCTCTCCTTCCTTCCTTCCCTCTCTCTCTGTTTCTTTTCTTTAAAATCTCTTTCTCTCTGTTCTTTCTCTTTGCCCAGGCCTGGAGAGTGTGCCTAAAGCGTGGTCAAAGATGGCCACTGCTTCTCCTTTCCTTCCTCGTCCTGCTCCTCACAATCTCCGTCATGATGATGACGACTTTACCCCTCCCCTTCCCACCATCCAAGGCCCACCGCCTGCCATCCCGAGCCCTGAGCTCAGCCGGCGGGGTCAAAACAAGGATCAGGGAGCCTCCCCCTCCAATGGCTGCCGTCCCAGACCCTCTCCGCCATTTGCTCATGCCCGACGTCCACAGCGGCTCCTGGAGGAGCACTGACAGACAGGAGCCGTCCAAACATTTAACGATGGCGGAGATTCCGCCTAACCCTGCAAAGAGCGCCGACAGCCTCACTGGGAGAGGTCCCACGGACTCCCTCGATGGTCGGCACAGAGGCAACGACGTCACCTTCAAAAGGAAAGAGAGGCCAGGTACCAGCCTGTATCCCAGATATCCCCATCTCCTACTGATTACACTTAATCGCACAGAGCCAAAGCATGGAATTAAAGTAAGCAGCCACAGTGCTGCAGCTAAGCCACCTGCAGAGACACGCACTCATTTTAGGAAGAGCCGGTCACCACCGGCCCGTGCTCCAACTCCTGTAATAAAGGGCAGAAGGCCTGCAGGTGGACAGAAAGACAAACACTCAAGCATCCGACCTAATGACAGCCAACGTGCGAGCAGATGGCCGCAAAGACAGGTCGACAAGAACGCTGACAGGCAGGCGAACATCCAACCTAAAGAAAGCCACAATCATGCTAACAGACAGGCAGACAGTAGGCACACAGCTGTAAGGCTAGTTGAGCATAAAAAGCATATGGACAAACTGAAACAAGCAGCAAAGCCCTCTGGGAAATATGACAAAGTCGGTTTGGAGCAGCTGGCTGCGAAAAAGCTCATAGATATCCAAAAACACCCAGACGTCCCGGAGGATCCTTCGGAAAAGAAGAAAAATAATAAGAGCCCACTAAACTATAATGAAGTGTTGTCCAAGCCTAAGGCATCTGTGAGGATAGAAGACGATGTTTGGTGTCAAAGCTTCAGAGAACAGGATTTCCCCAACAGCGACCAGAGGAGAATCCGGATCAGTCCAGACCTCCCTCTTCCCTGGTTCAGTGAAGATGATATGCTGAAGCTGGAGCTCCTCGCTAAGGGAGAGGTGGTCAGCAAGACCAGGGTGCCTGGCCATGGACAGGTGCTCCAAGTAGGCCTGGATGTCTCCAACCAACAGGACAGACAGGTAGACATGTTTTATTACTAGTAGTACTTTTACAACCAGTGAATGGAATTATTGTTATATAGTACCTAGTCCTCCACACACTCATCTCTCTATAGGGGCGCAACAGTTAATTGAACTAATCGGTTTAATCAATTAATAATAATCAATTTTAATAAAATTAATGTTTTCTAAAATACTGAAAATAGTAGATAGTAGAATAGTAGATACAAGTTTCTAGATGGGTGCCTTTTTTGCTATATACCTGTACGCTGTTGTCCAACAAAGTATAAAATAGGGCTTAAGTGGATAATCAGAATAATACATTTAGCCAGTTCTGAAAAGAATCGATAACAATATTTTTCCCGCGTTGATTCGTTGATATATACTGTATGTATTTAAAAAAAAATATGCTTGATAGTTCAATTAATCGAAAAAGTAATCAATAGAATAATCTCCAACAAAATAATCGATAGTTGCAGCCCTACTACATAAGGTATGCTGTTGTTTCTTTCCAGAAAGCTAATGCATTGTTTTTGCATCGCCCCCAATAGTTATGGGTTTAATGCCTTGCTCCAAACCCAACATCTTCATTCATCAGGGTTCATCAGGGTTCTGTTGCAGACACAAATAGACGAAGCGTTAACTGCACTTGAATAAAGCTGGCTTTGGAGCATTAATTATGTGTGCGATTCCTATCTTTCTAATTGATGTTCATAATTTCCTACTCTGCACCTTTTTTTCTTCACGTTTTTTTTGGCATGTGTGCGTGTTTGGACAGAGGCAATGCCTTTGCTTTTGTAGTGATAGTGGGCACAGTAGGTGTCCTGGGAGCAGGAACAGGCTGTCCTCTTTCTGTGTCGGTGATTGAACCAGTATGTTGGCCCTCCTGCCTCAAGGCTGTTAGCTTGGCATTGGGGTGAAAGACTTAATTTCAATAAAACATGTGTTTAGCCTGGGACAATGAACATGTTGGGTTTGTTTTCAGCATGGCATGTGTTGTACATTTTACAAATGAAAAGTGTGGCACAAATATATTTCCTTATCGCCCTCAGATATCCATGTGGCTTTCTAAGAATCACACTGCTTATCAGAGCTCCATGCAAGGAGGACCAAAAGCCCATGGCGAGCGCTGCCAGCAGGGAACGTGCTCCCTGGTCAAGCGCGCAGACGACTGGTTCGAGGTCTTTGCCTTTCACCTGGACAGGGTTCTGGGACTGAACAGGAGCATTCCTGTGGTCCTAAGGACCTTTCGCAGCGAGATACTCCCTTATAAGTACATCAACGGTACCCCCAGACCCGTCGTGTGGTGGGACCCACACATTCAGCATTTGGCCGATAGGGACAATGACCAGAACTCTGTGCCTCTCAGTTGGATCCAGTACCAGGCGGTATTGGAGGCCCACTGTGGACCGCAGGGAGCAGACATGAACTCAGCGGTGTGTGTGGGAGTCCATCACTCAGAGTGGGGGAGACTGGCTCTTTTTGACTTCCTACTACAGGTAAGAAAAGAGAAAACAATAACCCACTTGTCTGAACTATAATTGAGGGCATATGAAATACCAGTTTTCCATCTTGGCTTCCTCTTTCAGACACAAGAGTAGATTAGCACACACACATCCACACACACGTCTCTCACACGCACGCACGCACGCACGCACGCACGCACGCACGCGCACCATCTTTAATTATTGTGGACATACCGTAGAGCATGAAATAAGTGTTTTCCATCCTCTTAAGTGTAGAGTAGAGCTTCTGTGAGGCATAGTGAACTGTATTAGACATTGGCCGTTACAGATAGATACTATTATAGCTTCAGGGTTAGTCATTGTAGAAGTGCTGTAGTGTGTGTCTCACCACATAGTCCCTCATTGGATCAAAGCGCCAGTGTAACAAGCCTGTAAGAAGCTGAATTTAAATCGACAACGTATTGTATCTGTAGAAATGGTACGTGATTATAAGCGTCCCACCAGTCTAGCCAATATATATATAGGTATATTCCAAAACTAGCCAATCTCAGACATGCAAGTTCGCTATATGTACAAATTACATATGAGTGTATATATATGTGTCACGTTCTGGCGGCGCGCCTCCATTGATGAAACCGAGTGCACCTTTTTGCTGACTGGTTTTCCAATCATACTGTGACATATGTGTGTGTATATATATATATTTATATATATATATATATATATATATATATATATATATATATATATATATATATACACACATTGTCTTTAGCCCCCTTTATAGAGTTTAGAGTGCAAAGCTTGCACCAAAATGTTTTGGATGATGTGATTCAGACATTCATGAGGAAGACAGTAGAGAGACTATGTATAAGCTGGTAATCACATGCTGCTACTCTTTCATGGCTGCAGGTAGAGATTTAATTGCATACATCACTATTATTATTATTAGGGCATGCCTCCTGGCAGAGATTTGCGCTCTACTTACCCCACCTTTCCACTGTGTCTCTGTTTAGACTGTCTCTGTGACAGTATTGTCTGTCAGCATTATTCTGCTTTCTAAATGGCATGAAAAGACATGAACTTCACCTTGACAGTAAATGTATGCATTTTATAATCCTGAGCGTTGCTCAAGGAAAGGGAGGAGAGGACACACTGACGGAAAATGGGAATGACTCACCCAATGTCATGAAGGGCAGGGTGGAGATAATGACTCACTAGACTGTTCACATCAACATGCATGTACACAAGTGTACACTACACACACACACAGATGCATACACGTTCACATGCACGCACAGTCAAGCACTGACACTTGGGGAAACGTACAGGGATATGGGACACGCACGCACGCACGCACGCACGCACGCACGCACGCACGCACGCACGCACGCACGCACGCACGCACACAAACACACACACACACACACACACACACACACACACACACACACACACACACACACACACACACACACACACACACACACACACACACACACACACACGTCACATTCTTGCAAGTCAACCCATATGGAGTGTTGGGCTTAGTATACCAAATTTCACAAAATAGCGTGCCATGATAGCAAGTCTAGTCTTGATCAGATCTAGATAGCATCACCCTGATTAGCCATTGGAGAGGTTGTCCAAGAATTCCTCTTGAGGGTGGAGCAGTAATGCGGCTTGCATATTAAAAAAAGAAGGGTCAATAAATTACCCTTCTTAGAATACCTCAGAGGGGGACAGAGCATGACTTTATCCCTTTTCAATACATTGATGTAATTAGACATTGCATAATTAATTTCTGACTGATGAGTCTGTAGGTATGCAGGTTACAGCAGGGCAAAGCTGTCAGGTTTATTTCAACCTAATGAGTAAAGTTAATGAGCAATAGCTACAGCACCTGCCAGATGAGTGTCTATGTCTGCGTGAGTGCCAGTGTGTGTGTGTGTGTGTGTGTGTGTGTGTGTGTGTGTGTGTGTGTGTGTGCGTGCGTGCGTGCGTGCGTGCGTGCGTGCGTGCGTGCGTGCGTGCGTGCGTGCGTGCGTGCGTGCGTGCGTGCGTGCGTGCATGTGCGTGTGCGTGTGTGTGTATCCGTACAGATGCAGGGCTATTGGTTCAATTACAAATCCAGTTCTATAATCTGATCATGCCTCTGTGTGTGTGTGTGTGTGTGTGTGTGTGTGTGTGTGTGTGTGTGTGTGTGTGTGTGTGTGTGTGTGTGTGTGTGTGTGTGTGTGTGTGTGTGTGTGTGTGTGTGTGTGTGTGTGTGTTGTTTATGTTCGGATTAGAGGGGCACTTGTTTATGAGGTGTCAGATGCTAATGACTCTGCCAGAGCTGTTTGCTGTGTGCTAAACACCAGCCTTGTAAAGATGCAGATCTTGAAGCCGAGCCCTTCCGTCTCACGTAACAGAGAGAAAGACCAGAGAGGTAGAGCAAGACTGAAACAGAGGGACTGTGACAGGAAGACAGCTTGATGGAAAGAGAGAGTGAGGGTTATAAGACGTTATGAACATGCAAACAATCCACCCCGAAGACAAATACACTGAAACATATAGTGTCTTAAATATTGTTAACACACCCTTTTCTTTCACACGCTTTTGGAATGACATGCACAGATAATGCAGCAGCTTTTAAACTGTTTTTTAAAAACATTCTACCAGCCATTGCTATGCGTTGTGAACTTTTAGATTGGCTAGGTATGCTCTCTTAGTTGCTTGATTTAGAAGAGAATGCACTTAAGACTTCTGGTGATTAGTAGTTGTCTTGTCTACCTACTGTATGTTGAATGCACTTATCGTAAGTCGCTTTGGATAAAAGCATCTGCTAAATGACTGTAATGTAATGTAACGGCTATTTTCTGAGAAGAGATTTGGTGTAGAGGGAAAAAGGAGGGGGCCAAGTATAGACCCTTGGGAAACCACGGTAGGTCGCCATAGTGATGTACGTCACTATGGCGCACATCATCGTAGAAGAGGGTCGTCGTAGAAGAGGGTTGTGTTGTGTCAACAGAAATCCCATTCAAACATGGTTGTGTTTTTGTGCGTGCATGGCGTGCATGCAATTGGCAGCTGTGATAGGCAGGATATCAAGGTCCAACCTCCAGCACCCATACAATAATAAAACAATAAATGCAGCCCAATTCCACAGACAAAACAGACCTGGCAACCCTGCAGTTTTATCAAAGTCTTGTTCATCCATCCATCCATCCAGCTGGGTCGCAGGGGCAGTTCCAGGAGAGAGCTCCGGACTTCCCTTTCCCCGGGCAACATTAGCCACTTCATTCTGGGGGATCCCTAGGTGTTCCAAAGCCAGCGTGGAGATATAATCCCCCCCAATCCGGTCTTTGACGCCAGCCACCCGTCTGTGAAAACCCACTTGTATCCGCGATCTTATTCTTTGCACCGACCGATAAAGCCTTGTTCAACTGGCTTTTATTAGGTTACATTTGCACATTCTCTGCTTTAAATGAACACTCTGAGTTCTACTGTGACACACCTCTGTTGGGTCCAAAGACACAAGCTGTGAGGCTGCACTGCAGAGTATAGAACAGCGCTCCGGGTTTTGTAAAATCTCAACTCTCATCACCTTACCCTCAGCCCCCCCCCCCCCCCCTCAATCTCCCCGGGGAGTCATCCACTGCAGGTGTGTATGTCCTTCACACACTACTCTCCTTGCTCTTTTTTGGTATCGGGTTCCCCGGGTATCAGAGCGCAGGGAGGTGTTAAAGGAGCAGGTAGGAACAAGTGTTCAGAGCCCTACTCATCAGCTCTCTTCAGATCAATAGGAGGCTATTAGAGCTTGGCCCTGTTACAGAGGCTGACTCCTGGCAGTGAGGAGGAAAGAGCTGACTCATGGATTATTCATGCCCCCCCCCCCCCCCCCCCCCCCACACACACACACACACACACACACACACACACACACACACACACACACACACACACACACACACACACACATATGCATACTGTAGATGGGTGTTAGATACACATTACATCTCACTGTGTGGACAGAATAAAGCAGAACAAAATGACTAAGGGAACATGTTAAATCAGCAATGGAGCGCTCCCTCTGCCATAGAATTGGATTATGTCTGAGGGACATGAAGAACGGAGAGGGAATAATGGTACGAAGTGAGCATTAATGCTCTCCCTATAGAGCTGGGCCTGAGGCCTCATTTGTGCATGCAGATGTATAAGTGCAAGTGCTGACACGCAGCCGCACACACGCACGCACACACGCACATGCACACACACACACACACGCACGCACGCACGCACGCACACACACACACACACACACACACACACAGCCAGTCACACACACGCACGCACGCACACGCGCACGCACACGCGCACGCGCGCGCGCACACACATTTTAGTTGTCACACAAGCTGGTTTATTTCTCTGTTTTCAGCAGAA
>NC_139940.1:35163092-35357882 GCF_963454915.1 Gymnoscopelus microlampas | reverse complement strand
TAGCATTGATGGGATGAAGAGGGATGAAAATATTCAAATAATAGGTTTCCAGTGCGAGTGCAGCCGGGCTGAACACGCTCAGAGAAAGGCATGATGATGATGACAACATAATAATATGTACTGGGTCCTTTTTTTTCCACAGACTTTTCCAGAGTTGTACTGGTTTGTGGCTTTTTGTTTCTTGAATCAATGAAAGCATAGAATCAACCCTCTATTCTATTCCATTCTATTCTATTCTATTCTATTCTATTCTATTCTATTCTATCCAGACCTTACCCTCCAGCAGGTTCATCAGTATTTACTTTTCAGACTAAAGAACGCAGGTACCAAGAGAAGAGAGGATTTCAATCTCTCGTTCTACTCTTTCTCAGTTCTTCTCCCATGTATTCTTTCTACTGACTGGCCCTGTTGCTCACACCACACTGGATGTACTGTACAAGGTTCAAGGTTCAAGGTGTTCTTTATTGTTAACATATTATTGTTGTGTACAGCTGGAGTAAGATTATTTTCTTCTGGTTCCTGTAGCACACATTTCTTGTCTCTGTACAAATACAGTCTCTGTGCACCCCCTTCTCATCTCTTAAAAAACGTTGAAAATACTAAATGGACCCATTTCGTTATATTTGTACAGTCTCTGGGTTACACATGGATAAATTAACACATTTACTGTGAACTGTAAAACATGGAAATTCACATCAGCGTGCCGTGTTGTAGTCCTAATGCTTCTGAGACGTGGTAATGATTTTATTGCACTACATAAAAACGGCAAAGTGGGCGCCGTACAATCGATCACTGTAACAGCCAAATGAAAAACATAACTTTACAAGACGTCCCAATTAGAGTTTAAAAGATCAATAGCACCCAAGCAACGGAGTGCCCAATTCAACATAAGGTTCCATGACAGGCTCCATTAACACTGTGATCGTAGTGTTAAGTTCGGCTTAACAGCCAAGAACACTCCCACAGACAGCAGAACACTCAGTGTTAATTTAACTTTTAACCCATTCAAACCGGGAACACATGATTTGTAACCACTTTATCCATATTTTATACTTTGGCTATTCAAAAATAACAGATATACAAGCTAATAGCTTGTATATCTGAGCTTGTAGATCTGCTATCGTGAAAATGTGTTACTCAAATCTGGTTATTTCTGAGCTGAAGTGTCTAAATGAATTAACAAATGTTCACAAGACGTCCCAATTAGAGTTTAAAAGATCAATAGCACCCAAGCAACGGAGTGCCCAATTCAACATAAGGTTCCATGACAGGCTCCATTAACACTGTGATCGTAGTGTTAAGTTCGGCTTAACAGCCAAGAACACTCCCACAGACAGCAGAACACTCAGTGTTAATTTAACTTTTAAGGGTCCATTGTCACACTCTCTGAGATAAATGAACACTGGAGGATTTTACTGTGCATAATAGCACTCTTGCCAGCTGAACAGCATGCAACATTACAGTTTGTTCCACTTCAATAATCTGTTGGTTCTGGCCACAGTAGAGCACCATGTCTTGGTACCCTCAGGCATGCTGCTATGTGGTGGTGGTGGTGCTGTATGTCAATATTGGCTCAGTCTCCAACAGGCTGCTGGTCCCAGTTCACAATCAGTGCGTTCTAGTGTGAGAGGTAAATGTGGCAGGTGGGTGAGAAATCTCCTAAAGGTGTCAGGGAGGTGGAGAGAAACAAGGTTGGTGCTGTTTTACTGCAGGGAGAACTGTGCACCGTGTGCGCACACACACACACCCCCACACATGTACACACGCTCACGCGAGCGCGCACACACACACACACACACACACACACACACACACACACACACACACACACACACGCGCACGCGCGCGCGCACACGTGCACACTTGTGCACACACTCACGTACACATGCACAACTCTGCTTTCTCTCACACTCCAATATGAACTTGCTGACACGCACGCATGCATGCACGCACGCACGCACGCGCACACACACACACACACACACACACACACACACACACACACACACACACACACACACACACACACACACACACACACACACACACACACACACACACACACACACATCAACTCGAGGGCAAGTCTCAGCACCAAGCGAATGCACACAATTCCACACGCACACAACCCACAACACACGTGCAGTCAACCTGAGGGCACATCTCACAAAGTTTTTATGCCTTTCTCTCCACCAGAGAGCTAGTCTCTCACTTCAACACCTACTGTAGAAGTGATTCACATTATACTTTGGCACCCTGAGAAGCTTTTCACTGCTAATTTACAATTTCTATAAATCCACAAGGAAACTTAGACTTAAACTAGTCGCTTATCTGTCGACTGTTCAATACCGTTATATAGGAAATTGCAGTAGTCAAGTCTTGATGAGATGAAAGCATGGATTGCAATCTCTAATTGTTTTTGGGGGAGATATGGCTTGACCTTGGCGAGAAGGAGGAGTTGGAAAAAGCTAGTCTTGACAGAGCTGATGTGTTTTTCAAACTTGAAGGTACTGTCAAGGATTATATTACTCCAACGTTTCTGGCGGATGTGCGGATGTTCGAGTTAAGGGTGTCCGGGGTATTGTAGAGTGAGGCCCGGTGTTGATAAAAAAAATATATTTCAGTTTTGTTTTTGCTAAAATATTAATTGTTTGTGTTCTGTAAGTAGTCAAGTATAGTGGCTGAAATGAATTATTGGAATTAAGGGGTAGATATAGCTGGACATCATCGGCATAGCAGACAGAATAGACCCAAGGGGCAGCATATAAAGTAGAGCCCTGCATGTGAGGGGGGCTGGGGGTGACGACAATTTGCCTAATTGGACCGAGAAACTCCTGTCAGACAGGTATGACTGGAACCAAGTTAAGGCCGTACCTGTGATGCCGGCATGGTGCTCGAGCCATGATAATAGGATCCTGTGATCCACAGTGTCGAAAGCAGACGAAATAAATGAAGAAGCACCAGGATGGCGGATTAGAGTCAGTTTGTTAAAATCAAATCGTTAAAAACCTTCAGAAGAGCTGAAGGTGCAGTGGCTTGTTATAATTGTTATAGCAAGGCAGTGGAAGTGGAAGAGATACCAATTGGTTTTCTGTGATAAAAGTATATTCCCTGGTAATTTGACATTGTTCTTGGTTTCCCATAAGGAAGCGTATTTGATATATTTCTTGAAAGCAGTCTTGATTGTTCAGTGTGGGGTGGGGGGGGGGGGGGGGGGGGGGGGGTGGCTGAGTTAAGCAGTCACACCGGGCCTGAGTCAAACTACTGTAATTGGACTGAGAGCTAGGTGTGACTGCATTGATGGGGCGGCAGTGGCTCAGGCCCCACTGCTGGCATTCTGCACCATGAATACTTTTACTTTTGGTACTTTAAGTACATTTTCATAGTTCATACCAATACTTTTGTACTTTTACTCAAGTACATTTTGAATTCTGGACTTTTACTTGTAACAGAGTATTTCTACATTGCAGTATTGATACTTTTACTTAAGTAAAGCATGTGAGTGCTTTTACCACCACTGCTCTGAACACATCCGGTGTTCTGATTGAGCCAAACTTCATATAAAAGTCTTTATTTAACTACTTCAATCTCATGAACCCTAGTATCCTTATTCTGGGCATGTCATAATTGTCACGGTCCGCTCCTCGGACCGTGGACTGTGCCCTTATTATTTGGACCTTGAATGCCCTTATATGGTGTTGGACTCCTAAGGGCTGTTCTTTACGCCTGTTTAGGCCGTTGTTCATTATGTTCTGCATTTGTCTTGTATTGTAACTCTGTTGCCTTTGCCTTGGTTTTCTGTACTCTTGTTTTGTAGTAGTGTTTCCTGTCTGCCTTGTTTGCTGTTTCCTGTCTTGTCTCACCTCCCTGTAATTATTGTAACCCTAGTCACCTGTGTCGTGTTTGCCTGTTAGCCTATCCCAGTGTTGATTGTCCAGTTGTGTTCACCTGTGTCTAGTTAGTCCTTGTGTATTTATACCTCCCTGTTCCCAGTATTGGTTTGCTAGTTCATTGTTGAACTGTTATGTGTGTTACCGTCTTGAGTTCAGCTCCTATACTTTGTATCCCTGTCTTTCGAGTTATTAAACCCTTTGATCTAACCTATTCTGCCTCGGCCTCCTCCTGCACTTGGGTCCTACAATCTGCCCTGACTCAAACCGTGACAATAATAGGTTAACATTTGACAAAACAATTGGTGAACAGTCTGTGAAAACAGAAGATCTACATATTTGTAGATTGGCATTTTTCTAAAAGAGATTCGGTGTAGATTAGAGGGAAAAAAGTCCTTGGATGGGGGGGGGGGGGTCCCAGGGGGGTCCCCATGCTAAATGATTGCGACGTATAGGAAGCAAATGGACCCTTACAGGTCTGTAACTCTGAGTGTAGCGCTACAGATCATATGGAACCAAAATTAGTTTTGTCTGTACTTCTATACTGTATATCATTGCTTCTTAAAGTGGGGTCCGGGGACCCCCAGTGGTCCTTGAGGGAGTTCCAGGGGGTCCCCAGCTAAATGATGGATAGTTAGGAACCAAATGGACCCTTATGGGTCTGTAACTCAGAGAGTGTACAAATGGAACCAAATGGACCCGTCCATTTGTACACTCTCAGAGTTACATTAACATTGATTTTACAATATAAATTGGGGTCCCAGAGATAGAAATGTCGGGTCCGTAGCCTAATGCATGTCAAACTGGGGGTCCTTGGAATTAAAATGGTTGAGAATCACTGCTAGAGCTGTAAAAATCTTCTCTTATGGGAGTCCCTGAGGCATATCTTTTCAAATGGGGGTCCGCGGGCTATTAAGTGTCAATTTGGGGGTCCTTGAGATGAAAAAGTTTGAGAACCACTGTTGTATATCTCTCTGAATGTGTTGTTCTCCTCTTCCTCTAAAGGTGAATGACCGACTGGACAGGTATTGCTGTGGTTTCAGACCCGACCCAACAGAACCCTGTGTGGAGAACCTGCTTCACGTTAAGTGTCGTAACGACAGGGAGCTCCTGCTGGTTCACATCCTGGTAAATACACAGTGAAAACCTCAGTGTTCATTTGACATGCCAGACGCTTCACACACTCTGCTGCCCATCAACCCATCAAAGTGAGAGCTGGAGGTCACTGGATGATGATGCTATCAGGACCACATCATCTGCAAAAAGCTATAATCAGCAGTATTTCAGTTGATTAACTATGTAATAATGCTAAAGTACAAGGTACCGTGTATAAAGGCAGGTGACTGTTGCACTTCCATAAGTGTGTGACGATATTAACCCATTCAATCCGGGAAGGCATCTCTGGCATTTTAGATTTCTTTGGCTATTCAAAAATAGCCATAGTTAAAAAAAAATAGCAAGTTCATTGCCGTGTTATAGATCTGCTATTTTTGAAAGAACTTGAAATGTTGTGCAATATGAATATATTTTTTAAAGCAAACATTTTTAACTCAAATCTTTGCTTCTGGGGGATCCCTGGAACAAAATATTTTGAGATGGGGGTCTGCGGCCAAATACATATCATTTTGGGGGTCCTTGACATGAAAATGTTTGAGGAACACTGATATAGAAACATACGTTTTTTACGAAAACGTTTAGGATTTAGAAGACATTTGTAGAATATATATTCAAAGATTTGCACAAATATTCACGATTTTTATAAAATAGCAGATCATGAGCTATGAGCTATGAGCTTGTAGATATGCTATTTTTGAATAGCCAAAGAAATCTAAAATGACAAAGATGCATTCCTGGATTGAATAGGTTAAAGTGAGTATTGGTCTTTATTTAGCAGCCTGCAGATTACATCCTGTGGCCAGAGTACTTAATCGTGTCTCCTATCTGCCAGATGAGAGACGGGGAGGAAAGTGTGTATCTGTAAAGATAAGGCGACCACCAAAAGCACCTTGGAGAAAAGCCTGATTCATACAAGTCTTTGCGACACATTTTTGTGAGATTGTAGATCTACTTTTTTCGGTGCGCGACTCCCACACGCAACCAAACATATAACTCAGGCTAAACAGTGAAAATGTAAGGATGTAAAAAATGATCTGCCAGGGAGCTGAAAGTAAATGGAGAGTCAGCAAATTGCAAATTGGCGTTGACATCTATAAAAACGCATTCTCTACAGTTATAACAAAGATATGACATCTGTCAGACAGTCCTACATTTCTCAAATTATTCAAGGTTTAAGGTTAAACTTTATTTTCCCAGAGGAGACATTTGTCTTGAGCACAGGGTTACACAGCTGTCTCACATAAAATATCCTAAACATAAAAGAGACATTTGACTATACATTTAACATAGACAACATGACAGCTTAAAAAACAAACTTTATAAGAATTAAAGTGATGAAGTTGTAAGTGCTGGTTTATTTCACAAGGCTCTATTACATTAAGATTTGGCATTAAAACTCAGTAGCTTGATGGCGCTTCAAGGGGTTTGATCTACATGTTGGCACAAACTTAACTCTTTTTCCTGATGGCAGAGGTTGGCATTCAGAGAAGAAGGGATGTTGAGAGTCAACAATAATTAGAATAATGCCTCATTCCCATTCTCTTCCATTGACATAAGGATTAGTCTACTCCTCGTGAGTTTCTCTCTTCGATGAAATGTGATGCTTTTGCTGTTTTGTTTTGTTTTTAGCAGCAAGCCCTATACCTCATCCTCACCAGTTTATTGTCATGAGGTCAATGTCCATCTCATTCTCACTCGTTAACGTCAGAGATTTGGAGGAAGTAATTCAGTACCTAAACTCTTGCACTTGATCTCTTGATTCCATCCCCACCAAAATGTTCAAATCTCTTTTTCATTGCTCTATACTGTAAATGACATAGAAGATATTATTAATAGCTCTCTGTACACTGACATTTTCCCAGCTTCTCTCAAGTGTGCTGTAATCTCACCTCTGCTAAAATGAATTGCATTTATTTTGGAACCTGATCTAAAATTTTAAAACCACATGATCAATATCACCAGAACAGTGTTTTATCACTTAGAAATATATATCAGACCATTCATGTCACAAGCTGTTTCGTTCATCTCAAGCAGGTTGGACCAGTGTTTACCAAACACTGTGTTGGGTCCCATTTTTGGGTCGCGGATCCATTTTTATGGGTCGCAAGTAAATATACCTTTTTTTACGTTTCCTACTATTATTTTCTTAATTATATATATTTTTTTTACAGATTTTCAAATATATATTAAAAGAATACATACACATTTTTCAGAAATTGTAAAAAAAAAAAAAAAAAAAGGAAAAGAAAAAACTCACAATAACGCGTTATGAGTTTGTAGATTGGCTATTTTCAGTATTAGATAGGGCTTAAGTGGTTAATTCTGAATTTTTGTAAGTTTCAGTCCTGGGGACACACCTTTTGGCTCTCAAGCTGAAAGGTTTGGGAACCACTGAGTTAGACTGTTATGCTCTATTTGCATGATTATCCAAACAAGTAGGACAGCTCCAGCTCATTCAAAATGCAGCAGCCAGAGTCCTTACACAACGTACTATACGTCGTGTAAGGACTCTGGCTGCTGCATGAAAGTTTTAACATATCATTCCGGTACTTACTCTGGCACTGAGCTCACTTAATTGACCCCCAGTACAAAACTGTATCACTTTCAAAATCATGCTAATAGTCTATACAGCGCGTAAAGGAGCACTTCACCCATTTTTAACCGTATCTTTATATAATTGGTCCTCAATATTGCTCATTATAAACTTCCATCTACTCATTCTGTGTCTCATTGGTGGGCTATGGACAGTTCAGAAACCTGCCTACCAATGTCATCATTGAAGGGGATTCCAAGGTAATAGAAACGACAGCCTTTCTCTTTCTGGAAAGTTAGCATGCTGAATTAGAAGAAACCTTTGTTCTTGCATAAGATATATATTTTAAATGTATTGTTTTTTAATTACCAAACCTGCCTACCGATGATGTCACTGGCAGGTGCTTTCTCAACTGTCCACAGCCCTCTTGTGAGTAGACAGAAAATCTATGAGCATTAAGTAAGTAAGCCTTGCCGAGCCCTGAGGCCCATAGGGCAGGAGTCTCCTGTTTCCTTAGCGTGAGGCAGCTTGATGTACAAGCACACCCCCTGAACATGACGCTAGTATGTTGCAGGGACTTACCCAATCCAACCCTTGATGCTGAGTGCCAAGCAGGGAGGCATTGGGTCACATTATTAGAGTCTTTGGTATGACCCGGCCGGGGATCGAGCCCCGACCTCCCAGTCTCATGAGCTATGAGCATTAGTGAGGATCAATTATTTGACGATAGGTTGAAAATGGTCGAAGTGGCCGTTTAATGGTTCGGTTCCTCAGTCAATTTCGGAATCGCTCAGTCACTGATTATAACACAGTCAGACCTCTCATGTCACCAGATGATGGTCCTCTAGCTGTACCCAGAATTAGATCCAGGTCCAGTGAGGTAGCCTGCAGTTACAGTGCTCCTGGTCTCTGGAACAAGCTGTTCTGCTAACCTGAGGTCCATTACAACTGTGTCCTCATTCAAAAACCTATTCTCCCAGGCTGACGTTGAATTACTCTGCGTGTGTGTGTGTGTGTGTGTGTGTGTGTGTGTGTGTGTGTGTGTGTGTGTGTGTGTGTGTGTGTGTGTGTGTGTGTGTGTGTGTGTGTGTGTGTGTGCGCTGTGTGGCCTGTGTGGCTATTTGATAGGGCAGGGGTTTCTATTTGATTGTGTTGATGACGTGGTGTTTTTTTTGTTCGATATGTTTACTGAACGTTGGTGCATTTATGCTTTATTCATTAAGTTTCAGCATTCAACTTGTTAACTTGTTTATATTCATATAATGTAGCCTACTGCGTTGCTTACATTACCTATGTTTATGCCTATATTTTTATGTTTTCTACTTAAAAGAACATTGTCGCTGTCAGGCAGAAAGCTTGTACCTCAATTTTTCAACATTTTATGCTTTTTTTGTGTTTAGTAAATGAATGCCCCACTTTGTCTTAGAACAGTGTCACGCAAAGGGAGTGAAAATAGCCCATTGTGAGCTTGTAGCTCGGCCTTTTCAGCTATTGCTGAACACATTTGAATATAAACAAGAGCTTGTGACTCAACAATAACTACATTGCATCCATTGGAACACTGGTTCTTTTTTGCTCTTCATTTTCTTTCTGCCAAGTCACGGTTTTGGACACATGGAAGCTTTCCAGCCGACAGCAACGATATACTGTAGTCTGAATATGTGTGTTTCTCCTAGGTGAGGAAGGCAGACCCCTCCAGACTGGTATTCATAGATAATGCAGGCAGACCACACCACCCCACTGACAACCTCAACTTCAGACTGGTCGAAGGCATAGATGAGTGAGTAGTACACATCCCCGATCTAAGACAGTGGTTTTCAACCTGTGGGTCGGGACCCCCAGGGTGGTTCTCACATGATTTTGGGGGGGTCCCCAGATGACAGTGAAGTGTCAATTTAAGGACTTTTTTAATACATAAAAAAAATACATTAAAATTAGTCAAATTGTCAAATAATATAAGAAAGAGGCAAAACTTTTGAAAATAGCAGATCTACAAGCTCACAACGCCTCGCAACATGAGTTGTTGTGAGCTTGTAGATCTGCTATTTTCACAATATTTATCTGTGGAACCGAGTTAAACTAAATTGAATGCTTCAACTCCTACATTCCAAGTGCTTATCAGGGTGGGGGGTCTTCAGTGCAAATATGATTATTTTGGGGGGTCACGGCCTGAAAAGGTTGAGAAGTTCCACTGATCTATGACACGGTTTCCTACACTTTTTAGAGACACATGCTTCTGCACTTGAGTCTCATTTAAACTCGGTGGTGGAAGTACTCACATTTTCATTGAGACCTGGAACTGTGTCATTTTTAGATTTGAGATAAAAAGCCTTATTTTACACTTTGGGCTATTCAAAAATAGCAGATATACAAGCTCATAGCTACGAGCTTGTAGATCTGCTATTTTTGAAAAATCGTGAAAATGTGTGCAAATCTTTGAATATATATTTTTAAAGCGAACATTTTTTTAACTAAAATCTTTGCTTCTGGGGGTCCCTGGAACAAAATATTTTGATGGGGGTCCGCGGCCAAACATATAATTTTGGGGGTCCTTGACATGAAAAAGATTGAGAACCACTGATATAGAAACATACGTTTTTCAGAATACTGAGATTTAGGAGACATGTAGAATCGGCTTCAGGTCTCAATGGGTCAAGTAAAAGTACCAATACCACAATGTATAAATACTCTGTTACAAATAAAAGTCCGGTATTAAAAATGTACGTGAGTTAAAGTACAAAAGTATTTGCATTAAATATACGTAAGTAGTAAAAGTACTCATTATGCAGAATTTCACAAGTTTCCAAATGTATAAAAATGCACTTAGTTACTTTACACCACTGTTTAAACTAAACAAAGTTTGAGCAGAAATTTAACATTTGTCTGGTGAGCAGCTTTCCCATCAGCACTACAGAAATGTCCACTGGAAGCTTGTTAGGATTGAGGAGTAAATGTACTTAGTTACTTTACACCACTGTTTAAACTAACAATAGATTTGGGGTCATGATCCGTAAGATAGAAGCAGTGATTTAAAAAGAAGTTTGAGCAGAAACTAATTTAACATTTTGTCTGGTGAGCAGCTTTCCCATCAGCACTACAGAAATGTCCACTGGAAGCTTGTTAGGATTTTGGTACAATGTCTGGCTGATTCCATTATTATCTGGGCTCATCTATTCAGTGAGTTGGGTCTGATACACATTCCCTATTGTCTGTCATGCAGTATTAGTAAGCTAGTCCAAAACCAGCCTTAAATATCTCTATGAGCAACAGGATAGGTCAGTGCAGTGAAACCGAAGAATATCGTCAAATGTTATTTCTCCTCAGAGAATGATATGTGGCAGAAAGATTTAAAAAACTACAATATTGAGATAATAACTAGTACTGTGCTTATTTATTTCATAACATAACCTTTCTATGTGTTAAGTTGTATTTTATATTCAGTGATGACATTATATATTACAAAGGTAAAGCATGCATTCTAGGTCCCTACACAGTTTAAAAAGTACTAGGATACTAGAGGGGCCACTCCCAAACATGTTCACACTTGCCAATCAAATTACTTGTACGGTACTCATCAGCAAAGTACTTAAATGCGTTTTATAACTGCAAATTAAGTTAACAAGTGAAAACGTGTAAATAAACTCACTGAAACCTAACTGCTTTATTTTTCTGTTTTGCCTGTCAGGTTTCCAGAGAAAGCCGTATCAGTGCTCCAGTCAGGCTGTCTGGAGAGTCTTCTCCTGCGCTCACTGTATGTGGACAGGGAATTCTGGGAAAGCCATGGTGGGGCCAGGGGCCTCAGGTCACTAATCCACACTGTAGAGCAGAGAGGGAAGATTATACTGCAGTACATCAGGGACAAGAAGCTCAGACTCAACAGGGATTTGTGATTTAATGGACCGGAGTGAAGTACAAAACAAGCTCACCCTTCAGAATGATAAGCTGACCGATAAGACTGAAGCAAAGGAAGCTCTTAACTGTCCTGACGGCAGTCTGTGACTTCAGAGTGAAAAGAGAAATAAAGCTTAATGATCTCTTAAAACTGCATGAAATAAGGGCCGGGTCCGGGTGTTGTAAGGGTAAGGTTCCTGCCCACCACCGTGGAGACTGGGGTTTCGATTCCTCCGTGGTGTCGCCGGCTTGGTGGGGTGCTCCCATGAATACAATTGGCGGGTTTGTGGGTGGGAAGTAAGCAGGGGAAGACAGTCTCTGTTGCTGCACTAGGGACCCCTACAGGTTGGCCTGTTCAGCAGGGCGCGGAACTGCGAGGGATAGTTTGTTCCTCTGCACACATTTCGTCCTCTCTGTGAAACTCCCTTCTACCCTCCCCAGATTAGATAGTAGGGCGGAATTAAAACCCCTCTTGCAGGAATTCAGGGACAAGAGGCTTCTGCTCAACAGAGATCTATGATTGACTGGTTTGGAATATGAAGCAAGCCCACTCCCCTTGAGTTGATAAAAATTAATTGATTAAATCTGTAACCAAGTCTTCCATAGCTCATTCACCCTCTGCAGTGCAGAGCTACATTATGAACAAAGAAATACTAGAGCAGAGATCAAACTCCAATTCAGATTTTTCTAAGTTGAATGCTTTACTGTGACTGCTGCTAGGCTAGGCATATAGAAATACATTTTAAATGAGCTCCCTACAGGTAGTTATTTCTAGCTAGTGAATTGATCCATTGAGTATGGAGAAATGTGATTATGCATTAGTTTTGTATTGATAGACTCTCTCCCAGCTTGCGTTGTTCAGGATACCTTTTGTGCAGATTTACAATGTACAATACATGGATCTCTTTGGTAGCACAAAGATAGAAGTTTGTATTAGCTTATCCTACTCACTGCTGGGCCCGTGGGTTGTTTCTCATAACTGGCCTTTAAGTAGTCTCTATTCGAAAAGTAATCACACCAGGGAAATTATTTGGCTAAAATTATTTCAGCCTTTCCAGTACATTCAAATACTTATTTTCCTTGCAATTTTGGTGTGGAAGCATGGTCTGTGTATTTTTTGTAATTATATTTTCTATAGCCAGCAGCAGATTGAGTGATTGATTTGAGTGTCTGTTTTTTATGAGATAAGCATTTCTGCGTTTTAATCGAGGGATTAAAATTGGCTGTCAGAAAATAGCTTCTGGACTGGATCCATGAAGCCTTAGGTTGAAAATCTACAAAAAAATATATTTTCTCAAAATGCGTTTTCATAGCACTTTCATTATATATGACAAAAAGAAAGAGATGAAAGAAAGCTGAACAAAAACAGGATAAGGAAGTGTCATTACAAATGTGAAGAAGCTTAGGATCTTCTGCGAGTGTGAACACATTTATAAAGCTTGAATCAAATTAAAGAAATATAGATCTGATGCAATTTTGTTGTGGTGAAAATGACAGATAATATTATTTCAATCTGTGTTTGGCTTCCTTTGGCTGTTACAAAATAGTACCCCGGTTATTTCTAATGGATGAATTAATGCCATTTTTAGGGTTCCCTGCTTCCATCATCACTGAATAAATGGCTCTAATGAGAAATGTTCTAATGCGTGATCCTCTCCTTATCTCCACCATCTCACTTTCACAGTATCCAGTGAATTATGGCTATTTTTGCATTGCACATTTTTATCAGCTTTCATTTTCAGTACACTAGAAACTACAGTAGCTCATTACGCTGGAGTACGCTCTGTACCTACCGCTTTCATATATCATCGCTTTTGGGCAGAAAACCAAGTTTTTCTGTGGATCCAATGTAGTTATTATTTAGTCACAAGCTCTCTTGTTAATACTTTTTATTGGTTAAATATTTATAAAATCCACAGACAGACTTAACCACTTTCAACCTGAAAATATGCTGAGAAACATAATGCCGAGAACATGTTGAGAACTAGCATTTGCAGAGTGAATATAAACCTAACTACACTACTATTGAAAAGATGGTTATCTGGCCTATGATATAAATGACTTGTTATTTTTTGTTGAAGGATTAGTTCCCATAGAAACACTGTAGTTCACTGCCAAGTTGGTTATTTGATATCGAATTGTTCATTTTAATAGAAGCTGTTTGCAGAGGTGGTTCTGCCAATGCTTGCAAGTGCCCAAGATAAAAAAAAACATTTATTCTCTAGTTGAAAGACCGAAAACACAAGAGAAGCAGTTATTTTCTATATCACTCTTCCATCTCCTTAATCTATTATTTTTAGATTTTGTTCAGGGACTGACTGTCCACACTGTTATTTGCAAGTGATTAAATCAGATTTTCTTATTCGGACATCCTGGTTGACTTATATGCATTGGTTGCCTATGGTAACGACTTAACAACATAGGCATGAGTAACGTTTAACATGTTAAACATTAACCGCGAAACAATACGTTGTGAGCTTGTAGATCTGCTATTTTTGGCAAGACTGAGACTAATCTTTAGAAATAAGATTTGATTTGCTGTGTTTTGTTTTTTTTGCTGTTCAGAATTGATAAAGAAACCAATCTGATTCCAATCTAGACCAATCTGATCTGGGCTGCCAAATATAGCCTTGGTGTGCTGGAGTTTGACAGCTGGTGAACTTGAGCTTGTTGGGCCTGGCGTCTGAATCTGTTAAAGGAGAAACATTGATGTCTGGCATGACTATAAATAGTACATTGTTCCTGTCAGGCAGAAACCTCATCTCTATATTTCAACTTTTTTTGTGTTCTTTTCGTAAATGAATGCCCTTCTTCGTCATACAGTGTCACTCAAAAGTAGCAAAACTAGCCGATCTACAAGCTCACAACCCGTGGCGACGCAATGCGTTGTGAGCTCATAGATCTGCTATTTTTGAAAGAAAGTTAAAGTGGTTACGTTTGTCCGTAGGTCTTATGCATATTGAACCAATGAAAAGAATTAACAAGAGCTTAATTGTGACTAATAATAACTACATTGACTCCATTGGAACACAGGTTGTTTTTTCCATTTCATACAAGGTTTCCACCCATCCGATACCGTCTTCTCTGATCCATATGTACATGTTCAACATCAATTTATACACTGTACGCTTCATGGATCAAATTAGGGAGGCCATGTTGAAAGTGGTTGATATACACAAGCCTTGTGGGTGTTTGTCATCATAATGTGAATGTAAAGAAAAGGTGTTGCAGACGTGAATCATCTGTGCATGTTCTGCATCACAAAAGACCCCATCCTTGATGCATGGCTCTGTGAATTATCTGTACATATTCTATCTAGAACACAAAAGCCTCCATCCATGATGCATGGCTCCCTTACGTGTTGGCGTACATGCTTGTGTGTGTGTGTGTGTGTGTGTGTGTGTGTGTGTGTGTGTGTGTGTGTGTGTGTGTGTGTGTGTGTGTGTGTGTGTGTGTGTGTGTGTGTGTGTGTGTGTGTGCGTGCGTGCGTGCGTGCGTGCGTGCGTGCGTGCGTGCGTGCGTGCGTGCGTGCGTGCGTGCGTGCGCATGATGCATGTTTGAAAGCAACTTGTCCATGACTCATCTATAATAGCTAAGATATGTGTCACCACCACTGAGTAGCATGATGAAGGCTATTATATTGTGATTCATAATGTGATTCATAATGTAACATACTATTAAATGAGCGACTCAGGTATGCTTTTTCTGGCTGTAATGAATAGTTACACAGGCGTCATAGGCCTAATTGTGATGAGAAAGTGCAGCATGCATGGCTAACAAACCAGTGACAACTGAATATCCCCCACAGGATAAAAATTTGACCTTTGAAATGGAATTATTTCACACCAAAGTGATCCCAATTTGATGCCAAAGTTATGAACTCACACAGTAGAATGTGAGTATAGAGTTAAATTGACATTGTGGATGTTGCTGTGCACCATTGACATACCTGTATCTCATTTGAGCATGAATGAGTGAACATGTGACCTGGATGGATGGAGAGACAATTTACCCTCTCGAGATTTTGGCACAGTTAGAGGCCTCAATAACGTATTCGACTGCTATCATCAGACATCCCTTTTATGTACAATCTAACAACAAAGTTACAGTACAGTAAACATAGCTGGCAACAAATCCAAAAAAATATTCCTCCCATACCTCCATAGTCTGTTTTAAATTCACTGAGTTTGTGGGGACAATCTCTGACATTTGCCCTGATTACTGCTCCATGCGTGCATTGGACTATAATGCCCTAGTTATTACTGCTGCAGCCCGGTGGCTAAAAATGGTAATATTTACCCACTATCTCCATAGTGTTGCTTTTATAGCAAGTGATAGCATTCCACAAATGGAGAATGCTGTGGAAAGGCTTCGGTGCTCTCCAGTGCATAACCATGAAGCAGAGAGAGATAAGCACAGATAAGCCAGTGCCTCGGGCCCATGGCATTCTGTTCTGTTAAGTTCTGCCCTGTCCTTCCGAGCCTCTCCCGGGCACTTCATCTACTTCTGACTCATATTCTGTCAGTAAAGGATTCTCATTTCTCTCTCATTTGGACGAGCACAACAGAGACAATTCTTAGATTTCACAGCTACCGAGCTCCACCTCCCGCAATACCAATTCCGCAGAGAGAAATGTCCTTGTTTCTTTGTCATCATGTAGCTCTTTTCGACTACAACTTAAGTGAACCGTGCCGTGAAACGTATTTCACAGGTTCTGGATTTGTATCCAGACGCTACAGCTTGGTTTCAGATATGGTTCTCAGAACCTAATTTGGGCCCTAATCAGTTTTTTTTAATGTATTTTTATAGTGTACCTGTCCCTTCAGGGGTGGTTATGATTATAATGGAAATAAATGTAAACAAAAAAATCACAGAACTTCACAGGTTCTGTAAAGATTCAGTTTATGGTTCTGAATTATCCTTCATAGTCATAAAGAGCCATTATCTGCCTGCACTTTGTTCTAGAAAGAAAAAAATATTTTCAAACAGTGAGTTGAAAAAGTTGACAAAAAGTTGATGACAAAAAAGCCTAATATCTCCTCCGGCCCAAGGGGGAATTCCCATTTAAGCTGGTGGTTGAGAGTTTGGCTTTCCAAACGGGAGACCGGGGTTTGAATCCCGGCCGTCGTTACATTGGCACGTTCAACTTCCTCACTCACACTCTCACTCAATCAAATGAAACATAATCAAAATAAATGAATGAGAAATAAGCAGAAACAAACTCACTGAGTTCCTATGGCTCACTCAATAACTCACTCACACTAAATAAGCAAGGCACTCACTTCTCGCTAAGTACTGAGAGCACCATGTGGTTTCTCAGGCAGTAAAACAGATCAAGGTAATAGGCTATGAAGGTGTTATATTGTCCTTGTCACCGGTTTTATGGGATGATATCAATTAATCATAGGCAGTGATTGGTAAAGTAGGGGATAAAGACTGAAATGAAATATAGACATGCAGGTTCAGTAATGCTGAGAAGAGATTGGGCAAGGCCCCTCCTCTCTGGTTCTCTCTGTTTCTCACTCTATCTCTGTAATTGCATCTGTTGTCTGGTGGCAGAATCATCAACCTCTCCTTCCCCTGGCAAACCAGTGCTCGGCAAAGATGTGCCAGTGATGTGCCAATGATGCTTACTCTAGTGCAGGGAATTGAATGATAATGAAACACAGTTTGGACTGTTTTCAGGTCACCAGGCATTTGATCCTTCTTCATGAAGTCTGTAACCAGTACTTTTGTTATTCCAGTAATGCATTATAATATAAGTCAAAGTCATAATCTAATAAATAGTTACTTCTCATCACCTCCACCAATGGAAGGTTGGATGGGGGTTCTGTCTGTCAGCAGAATAACTTGGATGGATGGATTTTCATTACAATTACAATTTAGGCTTGTAGTAGATGCTCTGATCCAGAGTGAAAGTGAAGTGCAAAATCAGAATAGTCAACAAATGACAGGGTAAATAAATACAAATGGTCACATAAGAGAGAGAACAATGTAGTGCTTAAAAAAACTAGGATACCAGGTAAACATCAAACCACATGAAATGGAATGGAATCATGGAATCATCATTAGGCGGCCCCAATGACATGATTAACCTTCGGGTTGAAAAGGTCACAGTCAAGGGAACGGTCAAGGGAACGGTCAAAATGACATAATCAAACATATCTCAGGTGGAAATGGCATCTGGACAGAACTGCATAGTGTTGGCAAATGTACAGTATGCACTCTAAGGAGTCCAATCGTTTTAGTTTACCCAGTGTTTTAACACCGTATATTGGTAGCAGTATTCGATGCACAGGCTACAGAAAAAGAAAACTATTCAAGAGAAAAACAGACAAAACCCCCACTCCTCTCTCTGCTTACTCATTATCCATCACTGTGGAAAGTATTAAGTAAATGAGGTGGAGTTGCCACTGTGGAGCCTGACAAATAGATTTGGATGACAGAAACCAGCACACTGGGCATCATTTGTTTCCTTTCCCTAAATTGGAATGGATACACCCAAAACCCTTCACTTATGTAAATTGCAAACGGCGCCACTTAACCACATCTGCAAGAGAAGCTAAACTACAGCTATAAAATGAAAAAATATTTTTTTTAAAGGGTGGCCACACCTATAAATTCAAGAAATCTCTCTATGTATGTATGTATTTATGTATGTCTGTCTGTCTGTCTTTCACATATCTTGAGAACCACTCATCCAAACGACTTCACACTATTGCTGAGGACCCAAAGGAGTGCAGTGTTGAGTGTGAAGTGGATCGGATGAGCGGTTTTCCGGAACGCTGCAAGCAGCACTTCCAGGGGCCAAGCAATCTGCCTGCTCCAGAGGGCCAAGCAATCTGCCTGCTCCAGAGGGCCAAAACAGCAACGCCCCGAACAGGCACGTGTTCCAAACGGCCACGTGCTCCGCATGCCCACGCCCCGACCGGGCACTGTTAGTCATATGTAATTTGGGGGTTGAGAGAAAATGTGCATACAATACATGTTGATTGGACTAATACATTTATCCACCATGATTAACAACAGAACATCAGAGTGCATCTTAGAACATTCACTCTTTTCCCCGCAATCATCTTCCATTGCCATCTGTATTTTCACCCGCACCCGTGTTCATTTAACTCCTGGGAGTCTAAAAATAGACCCATAATAGTATTTTTTTTATTATTCTGAGCGTTAACTTAACACTCAGGATTTTGCCATGCAACAAGCCCAGGTGTTGTTGATTTAGCTGTGAGGAGTCATGTGGAGATGACTGCCTCTGTCTCGCCACTGTCTCCTGTGTTTCTTTCGCCGTTGATTAATCGGGCAGCAGCCAACATGTTAACCTCCCTGTCTCCAACATATTACCACATGCCAGCCTGGCTGTTAGACTGTACGACCTATATGAAGTAGCGGGCTACTGCCGTCTGCCAATGCATGCCATTTAAACTGCCCGGGGTGTTCTGCATTATGCTAAGTTGTGCAGTAACCTGCTTTATGGAAACACAATAGAAATGAGTCTCACCAGCAGTGTGCTGGCATGCTGAGCTGTGCCGCAATCTATCCCCACGGTGTTGTGTGTGTTTTACACACACAACACCGTGGCAGCATTTTTTTATATCTGATTTGCAGCAAAATGCCAATCTGACAGCTGCCAGGCAAGACATTGTACATTCTTCCTCAATAAAAGGAGACTTTCTGCAAAATCAACACTTTGTTCTTGACTGCCAACCTGCTTTCTTCCCTGTTAAAGCTTGATAGAGTTGTTATGTGTTCTTCTCTCTCTGTTCCAGAGAGCCATCACATACTGTATACCTTTTGTTTCACATATTCTTACATTGAAACAATATCATACTGGTAGGCTATATCATCTCTTCTGGTGATACATACTGTAGTTGAGGGGGTGGGAGTGGAGTAAATCTAAGTGAAATTTACCACATGAACCTTAACTTCCCTATTCCTTCCCTATCTACAACCTAACGTGTTGTGTTGTGACACATTGTGATCTTGTTTTCAGAGGAAATGATCTGATGAAGAGGGATAAAAAGAGGGGACCAAGGACACAGGTCAACAAGTACATACTGTAGGGTTTAATGAGTATGCCCCGGCTCTTGCTGTTCAGCCCTGTGGAAACCAGGCTCTTGAATGACATGAAATAGCCCTAGCCTTGTTTGTGCTTAGATCCCAGGTTATTGTTTCTTGAACACCTGCCAACCAGCTGGTTGGCAGTGGAGAAGCTCCTGACTCCTACATTGACCCCCTCTTCCAAGCATGGCAGCCTGTTTGGCTGTGACTGCACTGTTACCTTCAGGCTCCTCAATAAAAGCGAAATGTCTAGCTGATATAAAACTCTTCTTTCCACCTTGCTGGTGGTCACACTTATTTTTTCCATACATGCACTACATGTTTTAAAGCACATATTTAGACAGAACATTTATATTCTTATTTCTTTGTCAACAGAACATACATACATTTTCGTACATTAGCCTATAATTGTTATATGTACCTTCTGTTTCTCTAACTGAATACTTGGCTTGGTATGCGTGAGATTGACAGCTACAGAGTACGCTGTAAAATATAGTACAAATAATTCAAACACTCATTTGTACTCAAAAGGTTCATAAATGGAGAAGACATTGTTTGTACATTGTTATTGTTATTGAATGGAAAAGGCTGTCAGTGTCTGCATGTGTTTTTGTGCTCACCGTTTAAGAGAAACATTAATATTTGTGAACAACCCAGACGGATAAAACACACATAATAAATTATAGTGACACTGGCTGCTATGCAGCAGTGAATTATACACATTAATCTTCTGGAAAGGAATCAGTCGGCAGCCTGTATTTGGCAGGTTTTGGCTGAGGCAAAGTTGTCACATGAAAGCAAAGATTTTCTTTGTCATTCAGCTGAGCAGGTCAAATTGCACCCAAGGCGTATTTATTTAGCTGAAGTAATCACTGCTGCTCTAACCGACATCAGGTTTTCAAAGTAAGGGCCGTGGCCTCTAGAGTGGCCGCCAGGGGGTGCCAGGGAAGCCAATTGGAAAGGAGAAGAAAATGGAGAAATATTTGTATTTAAATTTAAATTAAATTAATCAGATTATTGTGCCAGTTTAACCACTTTCAACTTGACATCCCTATCTTGGGCATGGCATTGTCAAAAATTGTCAAACAATAAAATGTTTCAAGAAATTCCGTGCTGCTATGCACTGTGAGCTTGTAGTTTTCGAAGAAATATGGGGGCCACAGATAAAGTCTATGGTGATTTGGGGGCCCTTTGCATGGAAAGATTTGGGAACCCCTGCTCCAGTCAAAATTTGGGTGGTATCAGTCTGGTAGAAATGCTTTCTTTGGAGTCAAGTTTTTGGAGTCAAGTTTGGAGTTTTTCTATGAGAGAGCATTGCTTAAAGTAAAATATTCACAATGTCTCGACCAATCCAGTCATATTGTCCCAAGATGATATTAAGTGTCATGAAATATTCACAGAACAGGCGAGCAGCATCAAGTAAAATATTCACAACACAACAGCAAGCACTCATTTCCCTTCCAGAGGCTCAGTGTTTATAAATCCTTCATTTCTCTTCATTTTAATACAGAATGAGACATTTAATTGAGCTATTAATTATTCAGCGGAATCAGCACACATCACAATTGCTCCCCCCACCCCCTTTACTCTGCCATTCTGTAATCACCATCTTTAAACAGGGGATTTGAGATACATTTTCACTCAGCACTCATTCAAATGACACTCACAGCTCCAGTTCTTTACCACCTGATCTCTCCCTCCCCCATTTCTTTGATTTTGTGCCAAACACCCTCCTAGACCTTTAGGTTGTTTCGTTGGGTTTCATGGCATCGCCTCCTTCAAAGAAAACATGAACATATGAACACCCTCCTTGCGTTATACCTGCCCTGCTCTTCCTCTCATGTTTTGGTGGTGGTGGGGTGTGGTAATGTCAGTGGTGTGTGGGTGGGTGTGTGTTGCCTGTGTGTCGCAGTGGTGTAAAGTACATTTACTCAAGTACAGTACAATTTTGAGGTACTTTTACTTTACTAGAGTATTTCCAGTTTTCAGTACTTTTACTTTTACTCCACTACAATTATTTGAAAACCTTTTTTATTATTTTTTTTTAATTATTATTACAAAACATACATTAACCAACCCTATATACATTTCGGCCATTTGAAAATAGCCGATCTACAAGCTCACAATGCGGCGCATTGTGTGCTTGTAGAGCTGCTATTTTCCAAAGATTTTTATACATTTGAACACTTGAAATGGGACATTCTGCATAACAAGTGCTTTCTACTTTGGTACTTTAAGTACATTTTGATACCAATACTTTTGTACGTTTACTCAAGTAAATTTTGAATTCCGGACTTTTACTTTATAACAGAGTAGTTCGACATTGCAGTATTGATACTTTCTTTTACTTAAGTAAAAATTGAGTACTTTTTTCCACCGTGTTTGTGTGGGTGTGTGTGGGTGTGTGTTGCCTGTGTGTTGTAATGGTGCACCACCTCGTTCCTCATGCCTTATTTATGCTGATATCTGTTCTGTGTGCCGACTCTCTCGGCTCAGAGGACAGGGACGGAGAGATAGATGGAGAGAGTTGTTGGAATGGAAAGGATGGAAAATGATGGCACGGGGTGGGAAAACAGAACAGGGAAGAAGGAAGGAGGGAGGGGGAGGGGTGCTTAAGCAAGGAGAGGATAGAATAGGAGAAGAGCCAGACCTGCAACAAAGAATAGCAAGTGAAATCTAGAAGCCGAGGAGGAGATGGGGAGGAGAGAAGCGACTAGAAAGCAAACTAAATGAGGCAACAGAAGTGCACAGAGTAGAATAGCAGAGAACAGTGGAGCAGACAAGAGCCAGGGGCCGAGGAAAACAACACAGCCATAGTCTCAGCAGCCATCCATCACCATGAAGAGGTGAACCTGAGGCCCACTAGAAGCTGTCTCGTTAACCAGACACAACGCACAGCTCCTCCCCCAGGTGCGTTGCCATAACGATGATGAGCAGTGCATCATTGTGATGTCTCACGCACGCACACATACCGTACTGTATGCACGTACACACACACAAATTGTTTCTCACACAATTCTTCTCTTTAAAGCCTGAATGGTGTTATGCATATGCCATAATTCCCACACCCCACATGAATAGTGATATTAAACTATCTTCCATCTGTCTGCACCAATGTCAACATTAACATTACAGACAGCATGATGTGCCCATCAACATGTCACTTAAAACATTCATCATTGCATGATATGGACATAAATTAGATAGCAGCTATGTTGTAGCTGCTTCAATTAATCAACCCACTTTAGTTGTTTGTTAAGGTAACACTTTCAAACAAAAGGGAGGAGGGCGCACACCAGTATTGGTGAGGTGCTGCTGACCGTGGTAAATAAACATGAGAGTAAAGAAAAGGCTGCACACTCGTAGCCACGATGCAGGATTTATTTGAATGAGAAACCAACGTTTCGACCTGGTCAACAAGGTCTTCTTGCAGGGAAGGTACCACTTTCAACCTGGTGTCCCTATTTTGGGTAAACAACAATAACTAACTACTATGTCATGTTACCAACTTAAGCCCTATTTTATACTTTTCTAAAGTATATAAAGCACTTTATAACGTATACAATTAGGAATTACAAAAACAATAGTGAAAATAGCCGTTATATTGTATACATTACAAGCTTACAACGCGTCACAATGTGTCGCATTGTAGATTTGCTGCTTTTGCTATTTCTTAAAATGTCTTAAACAATTTGACAATGTTGGACTATAATGACGGGCCCAAAGAATTGGGATTGGAGGTTGAAGGAGTCGATGAAGTGGGAACTTTTTGTTATAATAATAACATCAATATCACTGACAAGAACTCTCAGCCATGAACTTCACATACCCCCTCGATGTGCCAAATCCCACAAGTCACCTTAACCTCTTAACACAGATCAAAGAGGGAAGAAGAAAAGATACTGAAAGAGACCAAAAAGCTTTAGCACCAGTTCAAAGCATGGATGCTGTGTGTGTGTGTGTGTGTGTGTGTGTGTGTGTGTGTGTGTGTGTGTGTGTGTGTGTGTGTGTGTGTGTGTGTGTGTGTGTGTGTGTGTGTGTGTGTGTGTGTGTGTGTGTGTGTGTGTGTGTCCATGAACTTGAGAAGGAGAGTGCAAGAGAGGGAGTGAGATGGAGAGAGACAGAGACAGAGATAGAGGGAGTCAATGACACACAACCCTGACTTCAAACCCATACAGATTAACCTCACAGCCCTTCCCCCACAGCAGTACGGTAGTTCAACAAAAAGGCTAAACCCTAGGATGTCTCTGCACTGTAAAGTCCTCAGTGTTCATTTAACACTGAAAGTGTAAACATTGACCCGTGAGGATGTTATTTATTCTTACTATTTGGATTTGTTAACATGGCTATGTTCATTTGAAGCTGAAAGAAGATAAACAGTATATGTGTTTGTGTGTGTGTGTGTGTGTGTGTGTGTGTGTGTGTGTGTGCGTGCGTGCGTGCGTGCGTGCGTGCGTGCGTGTGTAGAGCAGTTCTATCTGGTTTGACCATAACGTAACCTCATTCTGATCAGTGTTTGGATCTATTATGTAATGCGCTTTTTGTGCAGATCCAAATAAAATAATTAAAATGTGTGTGTGTAAAAGTGACCGATTGGCCAAGGCTCCAAAAATTTGACAAATTCAGACATGCACGGTTGGGGTTTTTATTTTTACCCAACAAATCCTCCACCAACCGTTTCAGTGCAGCATATAAATACTGACAGCTTTAAATAGCAAAAATCAAAATAAGACTTACTAGGAACTTAAGAAACTGTTAAACAGGCGACACCCTTACACAAAGGAACCAACACTTCCACACAGTCATTTCCAAGCCAGCCCGGCGATGAAGCCTCTGTGTAGTTAGGTGTGTGCGCATTGTCCTCAATCAGTGTTTGTGTATAGGGCACGGGCTGCCCCGTGACAGTGTGTATATATTCCTCTTTTTAAGGGAAGATAAATGGCTGGAACAAGTGTCTTCTGGGGGCTGAATGCAGGTGAAAGGTTGGATATGTTGAGGATACCCAACAGAGACATGAAAAGAAAAAACATGATAAATCATTGTTGAAGAGCAACTGTCTGGGAATCAATGAAATCACAACTCAGACATGGCAACTATTCTCAGTATAATACACTATCAGTGTAGTGTAACCTCTTTTATATTTAAATTCCCACATTAGATCTGACATGCATGTGCGCACTCTTGGCATTTCATGTGTACATGAGCTTGTCAAGCATAAACATTTTAAGGACCCCCAGTCCCCCAGAGTGTAGCCTACAAATGGTTCCATTTGTACCCTCTCAGACCCTTACAAACCCCTAAGGGTCTTTTTGGACCCTTACGGGTCCCCCCCCCCACCCCACACCCCCCCCACACCCCCCCACACCCCCCCCACACACACACACACACCCCCCCCCACACACACACACACACACACACACACACACACACACACTTTGAGAACCACTGCTATAATACACTATAATACACTATAAGGTGGTGCATGGCTTAGATAACGGCTGTTGAGCCACTGCACGACTGCGAGACCACTTAAGTTGTCTGACCAAGGTCTTATATCCATCCGTCATTGCAGCCTTAAGGGTGACATTTCAGCCCCTACTCTCTGGAATCGTCTGCCCCAGTCTATTAGATCTGCTGAACCAGTTGAATGTGTCAAGCACCGCCTAAAAACACACCTTTATTAGGCAAGCCTTTTCATAAACGTCTGAGGGAGCCATGCTGACTTTGTCTGCTTGTTTTGTTTGAATGCATGTTTGTCTGTTATGTGTTCATTTGTGATGTACTTCTATATATCTTCTATAATCTGTTATGTGAAGCACTTTATCAGTGTGTTTAAAAGTATACTACTGTAACTGCATATAACTTAAGTTGTACTTACTCCTACTGATCATTACATTTCCGCATGTTGTGTTATCCAAACATGTTGGATAAAGATTCGACTTTAAAAGGAAAGCGATCCCCTGATGATTTGGGCTACTTGATATTCACCTACATTTTCAGTTCCTATTAGCACGGTATCCTAGCAACTCCCCTTTCCATTGGCAGTTCATAATCTCATACAATGCTGTCACAATAACCCTCTCCGCTCCCTCTCTGCACTGTATGACAACAGCTAATAAAAATGTCGACGGAGCGTGAAAGGGACTATTAAAACAGCTAGGTTGATTTCATGTAATTGTAGCTGTAAGCTAGTGATGATGTGACTACGACTGAGGCAATTGAACTTGTTTTGGCTGGGGATGCAAATGAGTAATTCACCCTTGCCCCGGGAGCCTACTCTTTTACTCATGTTGGGTGTGGATACCAACCACGGTCCATTTTGGAGGAAATGTAGAGACTAAGGTCGGAGAGGCTTATTGTCGGTATCAGCCGAGAACGTGGGAGTCTATCCCAGTTTCAACCCCTAGACCCCTGAGGTAGAGCCCAACACCTACTGTACCATCAGCTCCCAGACTTGCTGCACCCAAGCAATGCTATACCAATACGCTGAGTTGGCGGTGCCCGGGATCTAACCCATGACCTTGTGGTCCAAAGGCGAGTGAGTGGTCTACCAACTGTGCTACCCGGACACAAAGTGTGTGGAATCTATGTCCACTGATGGTGTGTATAGGAATTTGTTGATCTAACCACCACTCAACATTTACCTTCGTATTCAGCCCCTCGTCTCCTGTCAGAGGGCAGCGAATCCTTACAGTACTTTGTCTGATGTTTAGTTAAAGAGCATGAGATGAGGTCAACGTAAACGCTCATCCCCTGGGCTCACGTCTTTATATCCACCATGTGGTTCACTGATGCTTATCGTTGCTGTCAGGCAGGAACCTCGTATCTCCATATTTCTACTTTTCATGTTTTCTCGTCAATTAATTCCCTACTGCCTCATTCTACAGAATCACACAAAAGTAGCAAAAAGATTTTTTTTTTGGCTTTTATGCCTTTATAGATAGGATAGTAGTCTGACAGGAAAAATGGGTAGATTGATGGGGAGTGACATGCAGCAAAGGCCTTCGGGATCGGCACTCAAACCTTGTGATGCACTGTCAGGCTGCTTTGGAGCCTATAGGTGCCCAGACCCCTACGCCAGCGATCCGGGCTATGCATTTGTTTTTTAAGTGAAAGTGGTTGTGTGTCTCTGGGTTTTTATAAATATTGAACCAACGAAAAGTCTTAACAAGAGCTTTTGACTAATAGTAACTTACATTGGATCCATTTGGAACAAGGTCCCTTTTTCCATTTCCTGAAAAGCAACAGTTTTGGACATACAAGGTTTCCACCCGACAGCCGACAGTGACGTTATGTCTCTCTACAGTATCTCTCTCACACACACGCACACACACACACACACACACACACACCACCAGACTATATAACGTCACAGCTAGCCTCGGTCTCTCTCTCTCCCTTCTCAGTGCCTCTGGTCCTCTCCCCACTTCACTCCAGGGAAGGCCACTGTCACTTACCTCAGTGCTGCCCATCTGCACCTGTCACACTGCATTGTGTCCCTGTGGTTAAGCTAGCAGAAAATAGCCCTGGGTCCATAGAGCACTACAGGATTC
Source organism: Gymnoscopelus microlampas (assembly GCF_963454915.1). Taxonomy (NCBI): domain Eukaryota; kingdom Metazoa; phylum Chordata; class Actinopteri; order Myctophiformes; family Myctophidae; genus Gymnoscopelus; species Gymnoscopelus microlampas. Next base: position 35,330,832 of record NC_139940.1, on the reverse strand, counting down.
AAAGAGGAGGTAGAAAGAGGAAGAAGGCTGCTCTAGAGCTGCGAGATTATTGACTGGATATTGCATGGTCTTTTTGCTGTTGTTGTGTTTAGTATGTGTCAGAGAATTCATGTAGATATTCAAATGGTCTGTATACTTTCAAATGTCTATTTGACACATTGACACATAAAGATGTAATTCATAATGCATCCATCAACTTGCTCCTTTGGACATTAGCATAGGAATGGACAGCTTCACTAAGTCAGCGGTTCTTAACTTTTTCAGGCCGTGACCACCCGAAATAATCATATTTGAACTGGGGACCCCCCACCCTGACAAGCACTTGGAATGTAGGAGTTGAGGCATTACTATTTTCACAATTGTTACCTCTTTCTTATATTATTTGACGATTTCGCCAATGTTTGACCAGTGTTTATATTATAGTTTGATGATTACTTTTGATGCAGTAATGGTCTTTTTTCTTTTCTTTATTTTTGAGGTATTAAAAAAGGTCTTAAGATCCCCCCCCCAAAAGCATGTGGGGACACCCCTGGGGGTCCCGACCCACAGGTTGAGAACCACTGCACTAAGTGGCCAAGAAGCGTATGCCATCCTGGACCAGAGTGTGGCTACCACAGCGGAGAAACTGCTCACACAAATGTTATGGAGGTTCAGGGAGCTCTCTGGGAGTTCCTCAGTGGCCAGGGCCCAGAGGCACCACTGAGGGACTTGCCTGTATGCATCAGGAGCACATGTTTTAGATATTGTTTTACTGTCATTTCATTGAAAGTTGTTTGGGGAAGAATGTATGTGATGTTATGTTATTTTGATGTGTGTTAAACCATATCCAATAGGAATAGCTGCAGGGAGCTCCCCACTCCCGTCGGTGCTCCATATTTCAGTGAGTGGTTGAAGAGACAGTTGGCACATTGTATTATAAATAAAGAGAATACCTGTCAAAAGTCGTCATGGATTTTCCTTTGAAGCAGCAACCCAACGGTCATTACAATATTCAGGTCAACCCAACTGAGCTTTCTATTGTCTATCTTCAGGATGCTTTTAGCCAGCGCAATGCAAATCCCAAATATGATTTTGATTTAAAACCATGCTAAAAATAAAGGCCTAATGGATTGCAATTATGTTTTAATTATTTGTATCGTAAGGGAAATAATCAAGGTGAAAAATCCCTGCAAACATTCTGAGGAATAGGATTTCTCTTTGACTTGGGTATAGGCTACAAAAAGATCCCTGATTAATTTTACACCATGATAATAGAAAACGACCATCAAAAGAATAAAGAAATCTAATAAATAAGAAATAGTCTTCTTTATTTCATCACAATTACTCAAAACAACATTCCTACTTGTTTGCTCAAAACAAAGGGTAAGCTATGCACTCTCTCACTTCTGAAACTCAACAAATATAATTTCTCTGGTAGAGTGGGGGGGCGAGGCAGACATACAACTAACAATATAAACACATACGAATCTAAAACATCATATTCATCACACTGAGCAATGGTTCAAAAATAAATAATCTCTCACGCAAACATAGTCAATACTGCATCTGAGAACTCTGATGTCTTCTACATAAAAATAAATATAATTCAACTCAATAAACCAAAAGGTAAACATGGCAAATATTCTACCTAGGAAAGTTTTTTTTTAGGAGTACTTCAAGTAGCCTACAACTTAAATTCTCTTCAAAATGGCCAGCAAACATTATACCAAACAATTCTCATGTTAAAAAGATTGGCCAAGGATAAAATACATAAAAAATGACATTTTCTTTAACAGTGGCACATAGACTCAACGCTACGCACTGTCGGCAGTGTATAATTATCAACTTATGTCATTAAAGAGGCAAAATGTACCCCTTTCTATGTTTTTACCACCAATTATTCACCTACACTTCTAGTTTACACTTCTAAAAACAGATGTTTTGCAGTCAGGCTAGCAACAAGTATCAGATCGTTTGCAAGTACCGTACAACAAAAAACAACAGGCTCCAGTTGTTTTTTCTCACCATGAATCCTGCAAGAAAACGTGTTCTTCTTGACTAGAAAACCTCAGGGGAGGAAAAGAGCCCATGACAGAAGTGGGAGTTTTATCTTAACAGGGTTTTTCACAAGGCAGTGAAATTTTACGGCATTACACTTGTTTGATTCTACAGGAAAAATAGACTAGAAAGAGGGACTAAGGGACTATGCTGTAGGTCAATGATTCACAAAGTGGGGTCTGGTCCTTGATGGGGTTCCAAGGGGTCCCTATACTACATTTGGAATTTTAAAAATCTTTTACACACAAATCTTCTCTTATGGGGTCCCTGGCACAAAATCTTTTCAGATGGGACTCCACGGCCAAATACATATAAATGTGGGGGTCCTTTACATGAAGATATTTGAGAACCACTGCTATAGGACTGCTTTGGTCCTCAAATCAGACTGTGTACTCAATTTATGGCAGACTTGAAATAAAGATAGGTTTCACAGCTGGAACCAGCTCTGCTGCTGGGGTAGCTACTCATATTTCTCTTACTTTATTTTCAAATAATTGGTACTCACTAATACTAATAATATGGCTCAATTTCCATCTACTCGCTCTGTGGGCCCTATTTTGTACGTCTCTGGAGGCGTGGGCAATGCTGTTTCGCTATTTTGAGTGGCCAAACAGCATTGGCCACACCCCAGGTCTTAAGACCTGGTAATTAAGACGGGCAAAATAGGGCCCAGTTTCTCATTGGTGGGAAATGGAGAGTTCAGAAACCTGCCAACCAATGGCATCATCAATGGGGATTCCAAGCTAATAGAAACTACCGCCTTTCTCTTCCTGGAAAGTTATCATGCTGAAATAGTTGTTCTTGCATTCATAAAATTAAATTAAAAGTTGAACATCTCCTACCGATGATGTCACCGATAGGCAGGTTTCTGAACTATGCACCGTTCTCCTCTGAGAAACAGAGCAGGTAGACAAAATTGGTATTACCATCTAATGATGAGCATTAGTGAGGATCAATTGTACGAAGATACGGTTGAAAATGGGTGAAGTGCTCCTTTCATTTATTTTATTACATTCTCTTATCGAGGTTGTACCATTTAACTTTATTTTGTTTTCATAAGTGCTGTATAAAGCACTGTGTAAGGTCTGTCAATTAGAAATGTGCTTTACAAATAATATGTATTATTATTAAGCACCGGGGAGTACGAAGATTACTTCTCTCACTCCAAAAAAAAAAAGAAAAAGCCAAAAGGCTTTATCCTTGACTTAATAGATTAATATGTGTAGAAAATGTAAATTACAGCATACATAGCGCCAATTAACCATGAATTCTAGTTTATTTGTGAAGTTATTTCATTGCAGGTTTTTGAGCAACACAGAGGACTGTGTCTCTCTGCATTCATGACACAACAGAGAACTACTCAATTCCAGTGTCATTAAAGAACAGTACATATATATTATACTAGAGTTTCGGGGGGCTACGCCCCCCTCAACCCCAGCCGCGCACGGGGCCCAGCGTGGCCGTGTGTATATTGGGGGACCCAAATCGGCGGAGTGAAACTGTGGAAAAGTTTTTTTGAAAAAGGAAAAAATTTGAAGAAAAAATATTTGTTATGTTTCAGGGGGTCCACAGGGGGTCCGCGGACCCCCTGATGGTCCACTGACCCCCTGTGGAGTGTTGGGACGCGCGGGGACACCCCTGGAACATTGCGGACCATTTCGGTGTTTTTTTTTTTTCATGAAGGTGGTTGCTTGTTTCTGGCGCAGGCTGTGCAAACCTGGCAACCCAGCGCATGCTGCCGCACGTTTAAGTGGCGTAGCGTCATGAGGGTCAGTGGGGCCGTGGCTCGGTCAGTGAAGACCCTGTAGTGCGGATGATATGTGGCATAGAGGGGCAGATTGTAAATCCACAGAGGAAACATCCGTGGGCTACCATTGGTTCAGCGATGTGTGCGGTCGCCCTGCGGCCCCTCCTCCTCCACCAATGTGCAGTATTGAGAGCCCTGACGTCACAACAATTGGAGCGATGGGCACTGCACTGTGGTTGGTTAGGGTACACCTAGGGCCCAGGTAGAACCCAGTTAAAGCCTGCATGGGCAAACCCAGTTAGGACCCGGCTTGGTCCCACATAAACATGGCTAGTTGGGGCCCACCTAAGGGCCAGGTAGAAGCTACTTATAGCCTGCATGGGCATCGCAGTTGGGACTGAAGTGGATGCCGCTGACATTGCTGACATGGGGTCCATATGGTTTAGCCCACCTTGAAAGCATATGGGAACTACGCTGGCATGCTGGCTGTAATGCAAACGCTGCATCATACCTGCAGTGTGTAGTTTGATGTTGTGTGTGTAGCAGATATACCTGCAGTGTGTAGATCAATGTCCATAGGAAAGTCAATGCCCAGCAGTGTTTTTTTTCCCCAGCAGAGTTTCTAGTGTCTCTGTGTCTCTGTGGAAGAGGTTGCACATGAACTCTGCAGCCGCACTGAGGCGCTCCAACACAAACACTCTGACATGAAGCTGCTTCACACAACAAACATCAGCACCACGCTGCTGTTTGTCCAAAAGACACAATATCTCCTCTCCCACCGACGTCATGTGTTCATTTATCGACAGCCGTACAGACTCCTTTTGACACATTTTACGTCGTTTATCCAGCTCTCAGTGACTCTCCACATCGGGCTGTTATTTTGCTGCGATCAAGTCAACGATGTGAGAGATTAGCTATCACAGACGGACGGACAGGGGGTGAAACATAGTGTTGCGCCATGCCTTTCGGCCTGGCGGAGACAATAAAAAACCGAAAGTAAAGGAAATGGCCATTTCTGCAACAGAAGTAGTCAATAAACTATGCTATGAAAACATGGGCCACATTGGCAAAGAATGTAAGAAAGAGGCAAGCATGTAGAAAATAGCCGATCTCCAAGCTTACAAAGCCTGTCAACGTGAGGCGTTTCGAGCTTGTAGATCGGCTATTTTCACAATATTTACTTGTGGAACGGAGTCAAACAGAATGGGGGGGTCCCAGATCAAGTACGTGTATTTGGGGGGGGGGGGGGCGGCGTGAAAGGGTTGATAAACACTGCTCTAATCGGAGCGAAATTATCTGAAATTACTACATGATCATAATGCAGCCTAACAGGCGTTGCACGGGGCGGTCCTGCCATTACGTTAGTTACTGTAGTTGCTGTGGAGCTACATAGTTCTCCAGAAGACACACACAAACATACACCATGTACAATGGACGAACTGAGCAGCAATATAGACATTCAGCACACGAACGTGCATTGTTGAGAAAGTGATTGCACAGCCGCTGCAGGCATGACAACCAGGTTAGCGTTAGCGACATGGCAGCTATCACAGCGCCCTGTCCGTCGTGCTGCAACTGCCTGTGATGGCTACAGCAGTAACAGCAAGCTGTCTGCGATGCCATTGTCTGGAGACTGCTCTTAGCGTGACAGGACCAATGACAGTGAGCGCTGTAGTTGTTGCTAAGATACGGTGGCTTCTCTGCCCCATAGCTTGTAGATCTCTCACACATGGTTGGCGTAGGCTGCGTTGCCAGGTCTGACTTTGTGTCTAAGCAATGGTCGGCTTATTTTTGCGCGCCTTTGGGCTCGTTTGCATTGTGCGCACGGCAGCGCTTGTTTAGCGTACGTCAGCGCGACGTGGCAACGGACGTGGCAACGTGAAAGGTGATTGGCTGGTGAAAAGAAACACCCGACGTTACACCAGAAATGGTGCCTGGAGAAAATGGTGACCAAAAAAAAAGTTTGGAAAAAAAGGAAAAAAACCCCGCAGCGGCTGGCTACTGTTGTGGTGATGAGGTCGTGCGCACGGTAAACGGTACGAAGCTGGCTCCCCTTCCGTTTTGTCCGACATTTGGTGAGTAGAATTAATTATGTTGCGCGGTGGAAACGGTGTAGTGAGCAGTGAGATGTCCCCTACGCGAGGCGTAAATTCAGCGCGGCCGCCGTGGCGACTCAGTAGGCGACATGTGGTCTGGCGGTGCGTTGTTTATTCGATAACAGAGCTGTGGGGTGTCGCCACCGAGGGTGCGGAAGTTGCTCGCCATTTATATAGTTAGATTAAAACAATTTAATTTCCAGCCTTGGAAACATTTATACTGTAGCATCCACAAATAATTCTTCAGAAAATGTATAAACTTTCCATTTGCTTTGCTTTGTGAGATTGTATAATACATGAATATATGAAACTCAAGACAGTGGTTAGAAGCATACACAGAGAAATGTATGCTACAAGAAAGAATCTCAGCATGGATGACTTACAATAATATTGGCTGATATTATTTTGAAATTCACTTTGGTTTTGGCAGAATTCTGTGAATAATGACGTAACAAAAAAAATCAATAAGTAAACAAAGCCAAAGAGGTCTCACTCACACAGTAGAATTGCTTAAGACAGAAAATGCACACATAAAACCCTGCAAAACTGAATTCATACCTGCGCTCCACAGAAAACACTGGAAACACAGGAAATGTTGAAAGGATCAGGGCTTTGACTAGTAACAAAACAAATTAACATGATTATTTCAAAGATAAATCTGTTGATTTGAGTTCCATAATATTGAGTCTTTTTTTATTGAGAACTTACTTACTTTAATTTCACAGAAGATAGGCTATGTTCTCCATTTACACTTTCATAAGCCATTTCCTTGGATCTAATGTAGCTCAGTCCTAGCCTGGAAACCAGACAAATCTGCCATAGCTAAAAAATATAGCCCTGGCACTCCTCAGTTTGAATTACATTTCGCACACCCCAGAGTTGTAGGTGACCAATCAGAGCCCACTATTCAAAGTGGGCCATTTTTTGCTGTGACGTTTGAATCCGTTTGTATCCGCCCCTTGGAATTGGAAATGAATCTTCCACACCAAAGTTCCAGACTTATATCTACGCAGTGATATTAGTCTGGCCATGCCAGGCTAGCTCAGTCCTCGTGGTTTAAGTCTTATTCAGTTTTGTCAATAGGTGAGTCACACTGTACTCATCTTCTGTGCTTCGTTTTGTGACGTCATATTTACTATTCTAGGTTACCACTCCGGCTGTATTTAATGTCCTCTGTTTCAATATGGGATTGTCTGAAACAAGCATTACCCAACCATTATGTATGAAACAGTACAAAGTCCAGTTCAGAGGTTATTAGATCCTTCTAGGTCCTGCACATGAGAACATCTGCAAAGGGTCCCAGAAGATTCTTGTTGAAGATACACCTGACCCAGACCAGGTAGGTGGTGAAGGGCTTGATGTTCTCTGAGAAGGTGTAGTTCTGCTGGGGAAGGATGTAAGGCATGTACGTGTTTTCTCCCTGTTCCTGGATCCACACCTCATACTTCACCTCTCTCACCTTCAGGTATTTCAGGTTCCATGGGATCTGCCAGGAGACCGTGAGTTTAGCTTCGTTGGTGGCTTGGACTGAGGTTTGACACTGTGCTTCCCTGACCCGGCCTGGATGTACTGTGCTGGCTGCCTTGGCCTTTTTTAAGTTTGGTCTGGTCTTCAGGCCATCTTTGAGAACTTCCAGGAATGAAGGGATGTCCACCAGAGTGTCCTGGTAGATTCGGAAGAACCATTCTGGGTTGTGGCAGCACAGGTGCCGCGGGACATCCTTGCTGGCAAGGATTCGCTCTTGCTCGTCCTTTTCCAGGTGGGCGATGCCTCCTTGGTCCCAGGGTCTATCTGGGTGGGTGATGGTGTTTTCCTCCATCGTATTCCTCCAGGAAACATACTGCAGGTCCATCCCCGGTAAGGAGGCGAGGGTTTTATAAGGAGTGTACTGCTCTGGGTTCACGGCATAGGGAAAGAGCTCCACCACCACAGCTCCTCTGGGGAGGAAGAGTGAGGTGACAAGCTGAGCCCCATGCATACTGACCAACATGGAGGCACCACTGAGAAGCTGGACTATACTGGGGAAAGACTGCTCTTCAAGGGACACAGTGACCACCCTCATCTGAAACTCCTGGGACAGTGCCATTATCAGTTCTGCTTCGTTGAGAATGAGTCTCGTCGTTGAACGACTGAACACCACTATGTACTCATCCTTCTCCTCTTCGGTACTCCCTCCATCCTTCTCCCCATCCTGCACCCGGGTGATGTTCATCCTCTCCATCATAGCCTTAGCAAACTGTCGGATCTCATTCCCCGAGACCAGGATATTAGCCTTGGGGCCCTGTGGCTGGACAAAGCCGTACTGGTACCAGGTGGTCATTTTGGACAACCCGACGTACGACTTGGTGAAGCACATCAGCTTGCCAAAGTTCCTGAGCTGCTCCTTGAGCAGTGGCTGCTTGCTGCTGAGGAGCCGGTAGAGGTCAAAGTGCGGACCCTCGCCCCAGCCCTCCATGAAGACCAGGCGAGCCTCATCGTCCAAGTCCGAGTACTGACTCATGGTATAGAAGGCGGGGAGCAAGTCATCGTGGAATACGTGCATCAGGTTGTCTGGTTTAAACCGGTTTAGAATCAGCGTGACATCCGGCACAAACACTGGCTTAGGCATAAACTTCAAAGCAGCGGCAGGGAGCTCCAGGAAGTTGAAGTACTGCGTGTTGTGGTCCTCTACAGAGGACAGGTCCAGCAGGGCAGGCTGGAAGCGCCTGGGTCCGAGGTTGGGCAACATGACGGAGGAATTTGAGTGGAAGAAGACAAACTCCTCAGCCTCGGAGCAGTAGCAGAGGTAGTCAAAGCGGCAGATGCGATCGGTGTGCATCTTACCGGTGCAGACCATGCGGGTGCCATGCTCCTGGAGCGCCAGCAGGGCCACGTGGTAGTCTATGCGGGCCTGCGAGAGCTCCTGGGACTGCTGTGTTAGGTGGAGCTCTTCCTCCAGCAAGGCGGCATGCTCGCTCAGGGCCGAGTACTTCCAGAGCAGTGCGGCGACCACCGACACCAGCAGCCCGTTGAGGAGAGCCCCAATGGTCATTCTGCAGCCCGCCACCGACGCGCGCATCACTGCTGCTGAGGCCGTGTCCCCCGGCTCCAACCAACATCCAACCTCGGGGACAGGCGACGAGACATCCGCCGCCACGCCACAACTGGAAGACAGGGGTGGGAGAGAGAGAGATGAATGTAGGAGGGGCCCGAAAGTGAAGGAGGAGTAGCTAGTGGAAAAGGAGGAAGAGAGAGTGGAGGAGAAAGGAGGGTGTGGGCCAAAGGAGGGGGCCAGGGAGAGGAGAGGGCAAAAGAGGGGAGGAGGTGGAACTGATGGAGTGATGTGGAAAAAAGGGGAAAATGGAAAAGAGCAGATTAGTGAAAATTGCAGACTAAACCAATCACAGGCTAGCCAAAATACAGTCAATATCGCAATATATCAACCTTATGCCAAAGCCAACAGACCGGTCATGAGAGAACGCTGGGCCTAATAAAGTCCTGTAATATCCACAGACTTAATCTTCAACACCTGCAGTGCTATTGATGTAACCTATACAATCCTGTGATTAATCAGGGCATGTCTCCGAGTCCTTCAGTAAAAGTCACTGTTTACCTTGTTGAATAAACAGGATATTTTCTTAACCTTGCATTCCCCCTCCTCCCTCTCTCCCTTCATGTGTCAAGACAAATTACATTGTGAGGAGGCATGGGGAAAGAAAGGAGCGTTGCTCTCAACTCTACTCATCTGCATATTGAGAGAACAAGTGAGTCATGGAGAGACTCTAAATCAATCCACTACCTAGCAGCCAGCAGCTGCCTCCCAGTGAAGACTAGGCTACTGGCAAGGCAAGCTAATATAATCCATCTTCTGAACATTACTTTCACCCACTTGAAACCAAGGTTTCCACAGGAAGGGACGGACTGAAGTTTCACTCTTATTGTTGGCCCTAAAGCCTGCAAAATACACATGGTAACACTATGATTTAAGAGGAATACTAACACGGTATAACAACGCCACACACACAACTAGACCGAAATCTCAAGATCTCAAGTCTGTTTTGGGTTTTGTTCTATTGTTGTCACAAAATGTGATGTAACTCTTTCTTTTCGCTGATGTTGGCTATGTAGCAAAACTAAATTAAGTCGGGCCAAACAAACCAAAATGGGTTGTTTTTCCTCTTTTGTCTAAGGTTAGCTTGTCAGAAACCATTTACATCTGAAGCAGACACAAAATTCATTTCCAGCTTGCAAATTGATTTGTGCCCCATAAACAGGATGCATGCCATTTAGCTTGTCATCTTCTTCTAATTCATTTTTTTGGGTCCAGCTTATCTCCACCACATATTCACATATATACTATGTCCTCACTAGTGAAGACAGCTAAGTGACATCTCAATCTAGCTATTTAAAGTCTCCATGTTCATCCTTTATCCATTTTCATCCAGATACATTTGTCTCTCTCTCTCTTTCTCTCTGTCTCTCTTTAAGCCAAGCAGACCCCCAGGGCGATTTCTGACACCCCAACAAGTACAATTTGTCGCTGGTAGCAGGGTCACTTTCTGTGATCAAATTCTGCAGTGAGCAGAGAACAATACAGATTACAGTATAGATATTCAAATAAGCACGACCACTTTGAGCACAGGCTCAATCCTGTCTTACATACAGTAGGAAGATAATCAGACAAGCATTACCTGATCTGCTTTATAGCATAATCGTTTTCTTCTAATTGGCTGATCATGCACATGCACACGCGCGCACACACACACACACACACACACACACACACACACACACACACACACACACACACACACACACACACACACACACACACACACACACACACACACACACACACACACACACACACACACACACACTACTTAAAAATAACAATATTTTTCCTCCTTTACCATTTGAATATTGTGAGGAAGAATACTCAAATAGCCAATGTTGAATGACAGTGGGATATAGGAATGGAGAGCTTTGTGTCTGTGTAACGTGACGTATTATATAAAGAAGTTCATTTGAGTTTTTCCATCCTTTCTGCTGCATAGCATGGGGTGTGACAATGGGCAGATGTCCATAGCTGCACAGTATAGTGTGTACATCAAATGGCTAAGAAAAATAGGAGCAGACAAAGTGCCTGTAGTAATGGTTAACCGTTTCCATACCATCATAGCATGAAAACAATGGATCAGAAATATAATTTCATGGGTAGAGATGTAAATGTAAAAGAGATGTAAATGCTGAAAAGTAAGCAGCACAAAAGAGTAAACAATTTGGGTCCTATGCTATAAGAAAGGTACATCAATCATTAATCTCCCCATGAGTTTACACATCACTAAACTAAGCACATTCTGTCATTTCCTACCATGGACAATTGTGAGCTAATACAAGCACTGTATGCTATATAACCTTGGTGCAAAACACAGCACCCAGAATGTAGGCAAACAGTGTGGGGGAAAACAGGTTGCTTGTGAGATTAATCCATTAAGACCGGGAAAGTATCTGTGTCATTTTCAGATTTCTTTGGGCTATTAAAAATTAGCAGATATACAAGCTCATAGCGCAGCACCAAGTGCAGCGCTATGAGCTTGTAGATCCGCTATTTTTGAAAAATCGTGGCATCCACGGCCAAATGCATATCATTTTGGGGGGCCCAAAATTATGTGTTTTTGGCCGCCGACCCTCATCAAAATATTTTGTTCCAGGGACCCCCAAATTTTGTTGAGTTAAAAATGTTGTTTCCAAAAATATATGTATTCAAAGATTTGCACAAATGTTCAAGATTTTCCAAAAATAGCAGATCCACAAGCTCATAGCTATGAGCTTGTATATCTGCTATCTTTTAATTGCCAAAGTAAAAGTATAACAAAACATGCGTTCCCGTATTGAATGTGTTAAGCATGTCCTCCTTTCTCCTCCTCTCCACAAAGACAAGGGCAACGCTGGGCTCCTAATGCTAGAGGGGATTGTTAATCCTTCTTGCTGCACACTGGGACCCACAGGGTACACGCACATGTGGTTGCCCCATACTATATATGCTAGAGGTGCCAAGAAACCAAGAGCTTCAAAATGTCAAAGCTGCTACACGGAAACTTAGCAGGCAAAAGGCACATCATACATCAGACAGGCTATTATGATCATCAGATGATGTATGACTTACGGGGTACAAAACAGCAACAACAAGATATGGATCTGTTACGAGTCCATTATTAAATATAAACAGGCGTGGCCGTGGAATAGGTTTAAGGATTATGTGTCATCTAATTTATTTTAAGTAAAGCTTGAAAATTGCTTTAATTAGCATGTGTGCGTGTGCGTGTATGTGTGTGTTTTGCAGCTGATAGTTGGTTAACCTGACCTTCAAGACAACCTTTTGTTTCTCATTTGTAATGTAAAAGAGATATTGCCTGCGAATAAAAATGTTCAAATTAGGAAAAGGTCGCTGGGGTTCCAAATATAATCAAAATATTATGACGGCATCTTAGGCTATGTGGGGAACATTTCACATTTATATTCTACTAAACCTGAGTGTGTTGGCCACCGGTCTCCTCCGTAACAAGTTTGTAACGGAGGAGATGGACAGAATGGACGGAGAGGTTTCGCACATTTATAGTAGGATTTCTGTGTCTGTATGGCATTATCTTGCCCACTGACTGCTTCTCTGTTCTGTATGGTTTTCTTTGCATCCATCGGTATTCAGCAAGTCTCTCCTGAGTTCCCATGTACCTTTCCTTTACTTTACCCACCACACTGATGCATTTACCATTGCATGTACCCCGGCTACATTGAAAATGAGGGCTTGCCCCTCAACTGCCCCTCCGAGTCTAAATAAAGGTGATGATGATGATGATTTGCCGCTATCACATCTAATTATAGACTTTGTTTTAGTGAAGTAGTTGGTAGTAATATAACATCTGATAAAGCGCAGTATATTTATATATACCGTATAACATAACATCAAACATCCTTTGCCACTGTGCCTTGGAAGAAGGAAACATATTTACAAAAATAGTCCATCCTCATCTCTCCTTTATACATTTTTAATTTCCTTTACTTTTACAATAATAACAGCTTGTATTCCCGGGCACGGCGGGCAGTAGCAGAAAATAAAAGAAATCCCCAAAATGGGACCGGCATAGCCCTACAGGCATCTGCGTGACCTAGTAAGACCTTGCTCACATGATGTTTGCTGCCTGCTTTACTGAACCACCAGACGCCAAGGCAATCTAATGGCTCCATCTTCTTTGGCAGCATCTCCACACCTCAATAATATGGAGAAAACAACAGTTTCCCTTTACCAACACAATAACATAGCTCAGTATTAGCCTGACTCTCATCATTTTCCATTAGGCAAATATTTACAAGACCTATAATAATTATGCATGTGTAGAGCGTAGTCAAAGGATAAATAGATGCATTACAAATGAATGGACCAATAAATTAATACGTTCCATTGTGTTTCTCCTTATGTAGCGCTCTGGACTGGTCAGTGTTTAAATGCCAAACTGAATTATCAACTGCCTGTTTATATGGGAAAGACCTCGGACAAGCAATGTTACCATATTAGGTATATCTGGTGGCACATAGATGTTAAACCATTACAACATTCACAACATACACTAAATATGATTAACAGAAGATTATTTTCTTTCTTGCTGGGGAACTCTCTCAGAGGCTAAGATTAATTAAAACAGCTTTGCTAAAGGGAGGATTTTGCCAGGTTCTGTACTCCTCAAGGCTCTAAATGGAGAACATTATTGTACAATGGCCTCTATGGATGGCTTACCATGAAACTTGCTGAGCATCATATGCATGCTCCATGAATTGCACACATTATATCTCAAAATGTAATGGGTAGTCATGGAACTTAATGCTCAGCAAGGTTGCACCCTGCTGATTTTGGTGATCCCATGGCTTTTCCAAGACTGTCTAGCACAATCATTATAAGAATACAGAATTATAAGTATTGAATACATTATAAGAAAAGTATTCAATTAGGCCAAACTTTCCACTTGAAAACAAGTCATCTAAAAATGTAATGGGTCGATTGCCATGAAACTTGCTCCCAGGAAGATGAACCCTAACTATTTCAGTGACCCCATGACCTATCCTCTAGCACCACCCTCAGGCCATAATATCAACATTTTACCAGAGATAGCTCAATATCGCTTTCCTTGGTGAAATGCTATATTATCAATTTCCATTTGCCCAAAAAGTATGATTCATGCACTTCAAGTAAGAACTGTGCCCTAAAACTGAATATGATATTCTGATAGCTGTGTATACAGTTGAACTAGTGTTTTGAAACATAACACTGTTCCAAGAGTTTTGAATCAAAGTTTCATCATAAGTATTTCATCTTATCAATAAATATATATGTAATCATACCTTTGAAGAACCCATTTTTGTTTGTATGTAGTCACAATGTTACGGTTTCTGCATTTAAACCTTTAGACTTTAGACTTGAAATGATAATATTTTGCATAATCACCCTAAATCCTACAAAGTACATAAGGTGGGTAAATCCCTCTCCAATTTAAGGCCAATAAAAGAGGCTTTTATTCATCACAACACAGATTTTCATCACCATAGTTCTCCACATTATGAACCTCTGATTTGCAAAGCTTTACGCTTTGCAAATCATGTAAATTTCATTTCACTCTCTTCAGGATCTGAAAGTCCAGTGCTCATCATATATGAAGATGAGTCCCAGTTTCCCTCGACCACCTGTCAATCAGTCAGTGCGCTCTTTGCTGCCTACTAGGCTGACGCTACAGCACTAGCTTTACTAGAGTTACTGTTTAGCATGTCTGTTTGCTCTGGAGATGATAAGCACCCCAATGATGTGGGGGAAGGCAATGCGGGGCAGCCTGGAGTGTCTAATGCATTTTAATAAGATTCCTGGAAAGCCAAGGCTAAGGAAAGGGAGCAGCCGCAGGCTGGCACTGTTACTGTTCATCCTCTCTGTGGTGTTCATCATTGCTTGATCTCTGATCAGTTGGAGTTCATTCCTCATCTCTTCTTTACCTATTGCAATCTATTTCCCTCCTTTGCTATGATAACCTTGCAAGATCCTTCACTCTCCAAAAAGAAAAAAGAAAAGAAAATACCTGACTCAGAAATAACCACTTCTCTCTTTCTCTGCTCCATCTCTCGTTCCCTTTGGCCACCTGATTGCCTATCTGCCTGGGCCCTTATGAGGTGTCCCTATTTGCTGTCATCTTCATTCTTGACCTAAATGTGGGCTGTCAGGTCATATCAAGTTGCTTTCAACTCAGGATGATGCTGGGAGAAATTCAAGCCTAGGAGCCATTATCTAGCCGTTACAAAGACAACTCACATACACGTTCTCTCACGCTTGCTCAAAGGGATTTGAACAGCAGCAGACAGGAAGATACACAGACGGCCAAACAAAATGGCTGTTTCATTATCAGTGGCAGGAAGAGTCGGAAAATGTTCTTTGACGATGGTATGTACATTTTATGTCTGAGTGTCTGGCAACTGCAAACCGTGACAGAATAATTATTGATCGCTGACAGACTACTGATTAACCACTTAAAGCCGTATATACTTCGTTGACCAGGGTCCCCCAGGGCTCAATACTGGGTCTGCTCATTTTCCCCCTCTTCACCGAAAATAGCCGATCTACAAGCTCACAATGTGTCTTGTTGTGACACGTTGTGAGCTTGTATATCTGCCATCGTCATTTAATGTTCACCCCAGAATAGGGAAGCAAGTGTTCATGTGATTAATAAGGTTCCGTCATGTTCTATATAATTAGTAACAGTGACTCTCATACAGTACATGAGCAGTTATCAGGACAGTACACGGCTCCACACTGTACAGCTCTTCTATCCCAGGGGGTCATATGAAAAACAGGGGACTGGTGTATACATTCTGCAGTGTGTGTGTATGTGTGTGTGTGTGTGTGTGTGTGTGTGTGTGTGTGTGTGTGTGTGTGTGTGTGTGTGTGTGTGTGTGTGTGTGTGTGTGTGTGTGTGTGTGTGTGTGTGTGTGTGTGTGTGTGTGTGTGTACGCGCGCACACTTTTGGGTCTGGGCATGTGTCAGACAAAGACAGAGGAACCAAGTGGGAAGGACATCCTCTAAAAAATGCCGCAGTACAGCACTTTAGGCCTGCCCCATGGCAGCACAGATTATCCCACAAACTGAGTTAAATAGAGTACTATTTACTAACACAATATCTTAACGACATGAACCCTAGTGTCCCTATTCTGGGGCAAACATTTGGTGAAAATAGCAGATATACAAGCTCCCAATGCGTGTGATGAATGTGCTTACCTGTATAAAATGCATTGTAGGCCTCCAATGTGAAGTATTAGCCTATAGAATTTACATGGGTGTTACAATACCGCAATACCTGACTTATACTAAAAAAAACCTGATTAAGGACATTAAACACAACTCTATAAAACTAATGTTTGCTTAAATGCGTCTTAATGCATCCCTAATATGTAAGCAGCTAGCTAACTGATATGACATGCATTGTGGACTTCAAAGGGGCTTAATCACCATTCTAAATAAACACTGTTGACATACTGTAGCGTGTTACGGTTTCTGAATAGATTAATCTAAATTTGAGTTAGTGGCAACTATATATGTTCCCACATCCCTCCCTCTCGCTTGTTTATTTGACAGGAACCATGTACACTAAATGTATTGCACGAGATATAGCTACAAGCTTATTTTCATCTGTGGTCCCTAGATGGGGGATGTTGGTGCAATAAACTAATTAAACCTTAATGAGGGGGAATATATTCAGTTAACCTCATTTAAGCTGTGTGTAACCTCATTTAAATCATGGTTATTCCTGATATTCTATATTCTGTTAGTTGCAATTATTCATTACATTGTATGATTCCTTTTCAGTTACTTACATTACCTAATAAGGTTATTATTATTCCTATCTCACGCTTGTGAGGAGTTTTGCAAGGACCCATGTATGACCGAGGATGGAAATAACTTTAGTGTTATTTACGTTTGAAAGGACAAGAGAATACTCTGGTCAGTCAAACTTATGTTCCGAGATCTTGTTCAAGAACATAAGATGTTGTTTGTCAATGGATTTAAAATTGATCCAGAGAGAGTGTAATCAGGTTGTTCACATTCTCTCTTTCTCCCATGTGTGTGACAAATAAATTAGTGTAGCATTACTAGACCAACGTCAGTCTCATGGTATTATTTAACCACTTTCAATCTGGCCTATTTTGGACATGTAATTATAGGCAAAATGTTTAAAAATAATAATAATAATAATAATAATAAACAAAAGAAAAAAATCTTAAATATATGAAACATTAAAAAAAAATAGTCATCAACAAGCTCAAATCACAACGCACCACATTTTTGTACGAGACAGTGATACAACTTATATAAAATAGGGCTACAAGCTAAGTGGTTAACTTAGTAACACTATGAACAAATCTTTAGAGAGTGTAGGTTTCCAGGAATATTTCCTCACTAGCCACAAGCAACTCTTAGATCCTATTTTTATATCTGGAATCTAGAGTTGCAATACCAACCTTTGACAGCCCATACATCCAAACAGAAAAGTCCTATATCTGATTGTATTAAACAACGTTAAACTCACAAACATTGCAGCTGTACGGAAAGCTTGAATGATCTACAAAGTTTTTGTTTCATAAAAGTCCACCCCTAGACATGTCATGAGCTACTTTCTGTCCATCACCTGCATTCCGTGCAGGTGATTATTTTTCTAAGTGTTGGAGTTTGGAAGCACTCATTGGACGGTCCTGCATGCCACCTGTTTCGAAATTGCACATAATGCAGGAGGCAGCAGGACGTTGCGTTATTGAAAACAAGTGCTTCCAAACTCCAACACTTAGAACAATAATCACCTGCACGGAATTTATTAACAGAAAGTAGCTCATAATATGTTGGATTTTTATGAAACAAAAACGGGGATAAAGAGAGAATAATCCAAGCTTCAATGTTGGTGAGTTTAACGTTGTTTAATACAATCAGATAGGACTTTTCTGTTTGGATGAATGGGCTGTCAAGGGTTGGTATTGCAACTCTAGATTCCAGATGTTAAAAATAGGATCTAAGAGTTTCTTGCGGCTAGTGGCAGCCTATAGAAGTATATCTTCAGTATTGTGGTCAAGAACCAAGGCTTGGTTGTGGATCAAGAGTTGTCTGGGTAATAAAAATATTCTATTTCTGTATTGGTGATTCTCAGGAAAACAGGTGTTAACATTTCCATAAGGCTATTACAGGTTTAGCTGCTTATGTGCTACAGCGGAATATGAAGAATATACAGACTACAAGACCATAACTTAAAATGTACTACATGTGGTAATAACCTAGTCCTAGACCCATAATACAACGTGCATGGACAGCTTATCTCCAGTTTAAAGTCTCAGTCATCGCTGTGGAAGTAACTTTTTTTTAGATGTACAGCGACAAGCACTTGACATGGAGTAGTCTGTGACTGCATGTGACTTTACTAACACATTTGTGTGTTGCATTTGTTTAAGTATTGGTAGTAGCACAACACACAAGATGACTTGTGAAGAAAGTGCTGTCACGGCCAAGCATGATGTAAAGTGTATTTATCCCACAATCGATCCTACTCCTAGTATAGGTTTCTAAGGTTCACCCCAGTGCCTTGCAGTGAGCAGTGGTGTAAAGTAACTACTAGTACATTTACTCATGTCCTGTACTTAAATACAATTTTGAGGCACTTTCACTTTACTGGAGTATTTCCAGTTTTCAGTACTTTTACTTCCACTACATCTCAGAGACAAATATTGTAATTTTACTCCACAACAATTATTTGAAAACTTCAGTTACTAATTACTTTGGATTATTATTACAAAACATACATTAACCACTTCAGCCCTATATACATTTCGGCCATTTGAAAATAGTCGATCTACAAGCTCACAAAGCTTCGCGATGCAATGCATTGTGAGCTTGTAAATCTGCTATTTTCAAAATATTTTATACATTTGAAAACTTGTGAAATCGGACATTCTGCACAATGAGTACTTTTACTTTTGGTACTTTAAGTACATTTTGAAACCAATACTTTTATACAAGTACATTTTGAATTCCGGACTTTTACTTGTAACAGAGTATTTCTATTTTGCAGTATTGATACTTTTACTTTTAGTCAAAAACATTTAGTACTGTTTCCACCACTGGTTCCTATTCTACAGGGTTCTACGGTTCACCCCAGTGCCTTGCAGTGAGATGAATACAAAACGTTACATTATAGCAGATTGCCTGTGCTTTGATACAATGTATCACTGCACCTGCAGCAGCAGCAGCGCAAAACCCTTTGCATAAAAGTTAACAGTATAGTGATACAATAAAGACCATTCTATGATGACCGAGTAAGTGAAATGCAGGCATTTTTCTTACCCGGGGAGGGTGTCTCTCAATGAAATGTAGCGATTCTTGTCTTTCAATGGAATTGAATGGTTGTCTCAGCTTGGCAGCATCAGTGTCTCATATAGAGGTGTTGCAGAAACGACAATCATCAGGAGCCCTGGATGGAGGAGAACAAGAGACGCAACCTAATAAAGCTGTGAGGGAGGAGATGTTGACAACACCCGCCGATCATGCGGGCACTAGTGCGCAAAAGAGCAGCGCATTCATTCATTAGTTTTCGGACAGAGAACCATGGATGTCGGTATTGTTTACCAGCTAGCCTTTAGCTGTCAAAACAGGCAGCAGAGATCCTCCAAAGGCAAAGCAGCTGCCTTGAATGAAACCCGACTCCGCTTTGCTCCGCTCTAGTAGTGTTGCCAGGTTTTGCGAGAGAAACAAGCACCCAGGTCTATTAAAACATGCTAAAAAGAAACGACAAGGCTGCATGAGCATTTTAAAGCTTAACATCGGATATTTCAAAATAGCCGATCTACAACCTCACATTGAACTTGTAGATCTGCTATTTTCATAAGGAATCTTGTTGGTACGGGAGTCCCTGGTACAAAACATTTTCAGTTAGGGGACAAATTCATTTGGGGGTCCTTTACATGAAAATGTTTGAGAACCACTGGTTTAAACAACACTAGGAAACAAGCCCAAGATAAGCAACATCTACACTTTAGAAACAAGACCCAAAAAAACGCAATCTGCAATAACTACCAATATTTACAAGCAACTTTACAGAAAAACTAGCCCAGAAACATGACTGTCATACCATGACAGTCATGGTGCCATGTCCCCCTGGGTTTTCGGGGAGTTCTATTTGTTGACATTGCCAACTCTCACATGTACATAAACGTTCAGATTTCAAATATAAAGTGCTTACCACCGAGCCACGGATGTTACCTCGCGATGCGAACCACATTAAGTACCCGTATCCCCCGTATTGTTCAATAAACAGCATTTTAATCCCATCGCCGGCCATTTTCTTTTTTTGGCTATATTTTTGTAATGTATCAGAGTGCAATACACCTCCCAACCATTAGGTGTCGCATGGTTGAAAGTATTGGAGAAAATTTGGAGAAAATGGCCGGCAATCGGATTAAGATGCTTTTTATTGAACAATAGGGGAGATGCGGGTACTTAATGTGGTCCGCATCGCGAGGTAACATCCGTGGCTCGGTGGTAAGCACTTTATGTTTGAAATCTGAACGTTTATGTACATGTGAGAGTTGGTAATGTAACAAAAATAAATAAACCGATAAACCTGGGGGACATGGCACCATGACGTGAACCATGGCAACAGAAAAACAAGTCCAAAGTCGCTTATAATAAGCGGACATGGCAACCCTCAGGTCTCCACCTACTGGGAAGGAAGTCAATTCTCGCACGGAAATCTCGCGATGTTATGTTACGGCTTGATTTATCCAACGGCCGAAAATAGCTGATCTACAAGCTCCCAACAAGTCGCAAAAGCGACGCGTTGGGAGCTTGTAGATTGGCTATTTTTGGTACGCGACGCTGTTGTACGACGAGGTAAATCAGGCTTCATCGTATGCTTCATTGTAATGTTGCACCTCTCCCCTTGGCTGTCACACTCCGTTATTTGGTTATTTATGAATTATTATTATCGTATTGTTACCGTCGTGGCGTGGGTGTATGCAATTTAAGACACTATTGTTGAGTTTATACTGCAATTTAAGTTGGGATAAGGGTTTGAGTTTTTTTAATCTATAGCCATGTAAAACTCATTAAAAATCAGTGGTGG
Source organism: Gymnoscopelus microlampas (assembly GCF_963454915.1). Taxonomy (NCBI): domain Eukaryota; kingdom Metazoa; phylum Chordata; class Actinopteri; order Myctophiformes; family Myctophidae; genus Gymnoscopelus; species Gymnoscopelus microlampas. Next base: position 35,309,782 of record NC_139940.1, on the reverse strand, counting down.
AAAGTAACTAAGTACATTTACTCAAGTACTGTACTTAGGTACAATTTTGAGGTACTTTTACTTTACTGGCGTATTTCCAATTTGTTATACTACTTCTATCTACTCCACTACATCTCAGATGTAGACGCTATTTTCAAAAGATTTGTTATACTTTTATTTTGAAACTTGTGAAATGGAACATTCTACATAATGAGTACTTTCTACTTTTGGTACTTTTAGTACATTTTTATACCAATACTTTTGAACTTTTACTCAAGTAAATTTTGAATTCCGGACTTATTATTACTTATGTCTATCGCAGTATTGATACTTTTACTGAAGTAAAAAAATGTGATTACTCTTTCCACCGCAGCAGAATGATACTGACTTCACTTCAATGTCCAAAACATTTGGCTGAAAAAAGAACAAATAAGCCCTTTCTCTTGTTGGACTCACTGGAGTCGGACATGGTTCCATGGCTCCAGACAATATGAATTAATGACTTCAATTAGCGAGCTTCTTCAGCCCGTTAAACAAAGACATAATGTGATCCTGTGAATAAGTGCACGCTGACGAACACTGACAAGTCAAACAAAGTGCGACCGTGCCATCTAGTGGGTGGAACAGAAAATGCATACAATTCAGAGTTTGTTTTGTTGTTATAACAACATGCGTGTTTTGTTTTGGTTTTGGTTTTGCACGCGCGCGCGTGAACACACACCACGCACGCGCACGCACGCACGCACGCACACACACACACACACACACACACACACACACACACACACACACACACACACACACACACACACACACACACACACACACACACACACACACACACACACACACACACACACAGGGACATAGGATTACATTTGGAAGAGCCACAGTAGTCTAGAATAGATGGAAAGTGGGTCCATGTGCATAGGGTGGATGACACCTGTTTTTTATTAATCTTTGAAGTGTGTATTTTAAGATTCTGCCAGGTAACAGGGGTTGGTTTTGTACCCTTTATTATGCATATACTGTACTGAACCCAAACCCGAAAATGGAAAACAATTGAAAAGAGCATAACCTTTGAAAGAAACAAACTACAGAGGCAAACATTTGGACCTTGGGTCCAAAAACAATTTGGACCCAAGGAATTCATTAAAATACAAGCACATCTTGCCTCTATTACAGGACAAAAGCAGCACAAAAGAAATGCAGCCAAAAATGTTCACATATTTATGCTTTTACTACTTTCTGCGTGTGAGAGAGAGACACTTGTGTGTCCCTGATATTAAAAAGAAAATGTACTTTTGAATACTTAAGCATTTTTAAAAGCACCTACTACAATACTTTAACAGGAAACAAATTTGACTGAGCAACTTTCCTTTGTAGTTGAGTAATGTTTCACCAGGAGTATCTATACTTGGACTCAAGTACTGGGGCTTTGGTCCACCAGTGTTGCGAGTAGAGCCTCACTCTAGTGATGTCCAGGACCCTTCACTGACCTGCTACAACGACATGCCCAGCAGGACACTATAAGGTTAGCTGCAGAGTCTATAGGTCATTCCCCGTACCAGGTTGGGAGGCAATAGTTGAATGGTTAGTGAGCCTGCCTGGGAAGCCTAAGGTTCGAAGTGCCCCTGAGCGAGATACTTAACCCCTAACTGCTCCCCAAAACGAAAAGGTTTGGACTGCCCGTCCACAGGTCTTGCGAGCTGCAGCCTCTGTGGACATTTTTAAGAACCACTTAAAAACACTACTGTTTAAACAAGCATTTGTGGAATGTCTTAGATTTTTTTGGTTGTTGTTTTTAATCATTTGAATGCTTCATGTTGTGTCTTTATTTCTGTTGTAAGCACTTTGTGAGTTCTCTCTGTGAGAATTGCCATACAAATAAAATGTACATGCTTACTTACTTCACCACAGCACACTATTCATAAGAGTTGTTGAACAAGCATAGCACTTACCCTAGCCTTGGCAACCTTGCAGGCTTAAGGCTAAAATGTAATTTAGATAGCATGTTATGTAGACAGATGCCAGGTTCATTTGTAGACCTGGCATCCTAGGTAACAGCCCAACTCACTCCAAAACCAACTCACTCCAAATCGAGCCCAACTCACTCCAGACATCTCCCTCCACAGCAGAGCCCAACTCACTCCTCACACTTGGCCAACTCCCTCCACAGCAGAGGACAACTCACTCCACACATTTCCACAAATTTGGACAACTCACTCCACAAATTTAATTTGTGGAGGAAGACATTTGTGCTTAAGTACAATATTGAGGAATTAAGTACAATATTGAGGAATTTGTTACTTTTGTACTCACTCTAACTCTATTCTGTTTTAGGCTTCATTCTAACTCTATTCTGTTTTAGGCTTGGTTAAAGTTTTAAATACTGTCTCTACAAAACAGTCTCTACAAAACAACTTAATGGTTGGGGGGGGGGGGGGCTCGCTGGCCCCCGTCTTGTTACGCTATTATTGAGCCTTAACAGTATCTATGGCCCTGGATTGTTAACACTTTGGCACTTGGAGTCCAGTGTTTGTTAGATGTCTTATTCTATTGTTGGTCCTCGTTAAGGTTTTGTTTTTTGACCTAAACCACCATGTTTAGTCCCAGTGGATCCAAAGTTTCTCTTTATATTGCATGTAACCAAAAGAACCCAAAGGTTTAAGAAACACTGCTCTAAATACCAGGTTAATATAAAAGCTACAAGCTGCTGTTCATAACACAACACAAGAGGTCATTTGTATGAAGTCAATTAATTATTCCAAGAATAATGTAAATTGCATGAAATGGGGGAAAAACACACACACACACACACACACACACACACACACACACACACACACACACACACACACACACACACACACACACACACACACACACACACACACACACACACACACACACACACACACACTATAATATTATAATTTATAGCTGCAAAGTAACTAGTAAAACAAATACATTTAGTGGAGTAAAAAAATCAATATTTGGATCCAATATGTAGTGGAGTAGAGGTAAAACCATTGGAAGTTGGGAATACTCAAATAACGCACAAATACCCAACATTGTACTTAAGTACAGTACTTAAGTAAATGTACAGTTACTTTACACCACTGACACATTGAACCAATATTACACTGGTGACATTGCATGGAGTGAGTTGGCTTTGGTCCTGGAGTGAGTTGGCTTTGGTCCTGGAGGGAGTTGTCCGAGCCCTGGAGTGAGTTGGCCGAGCCCTGGAGTGAGTTGGCCGAATATTTCTTAAGTCTTCATGGAGTGAGTTGGATTTGGAGTGAGTTGGGTGGTATTCGCATCCTATAGTGTGTATAGTTTCAATGTGCAGATTATAGATGTTTTGATATTATACTGTTCAGACTGATTATAGGTTCTTGTTTTACCTATGATCCTAGATTACTATTTCTATGCATTTGATGTATTAGTGTTTACCTTGATTACTGTAAATCTCTCTGGATTAAGAGCGTCTGCTACTGTAAATGCCTCAATTGTAATATGTTTCACCAGGCATGGGTCATGTCATTTGTTAATGAGGTAATCAAACACACAGCAACATGTTTTATTCCTTGCTGTGCAGGCCTGTGAAATAGGATTATTCCATGAAAAAACTGTCAGACACAAGATTATGAAAAAAAGAAAGAAAGAAATAACCGATGCCGTTATTCTCTGCTGTATTTTGCAATCCCTGCCACTAGGTAACACTGCAGACTGCCAACACTCATTTTAATGAATTGAACACACATGCAGGACCCCAATGGAAACAAGCCATAGTGCTTTCTTGGGTTCAATCCGTTTACCATTGTATTTGTAAACTGTACTTTCTGTGATTTTTGTTTTGTTTTGTTTGTTAATAAAGTATTCAATCAATCAATCAACCAGACAGACCATTTTTGAACAGAATTACAGGCCAATCTGTATAAAGGTCTACCAAAAATATCTGGGCTCTTATTTTATTTTTAGGAACAAGATTAATATCGTGTGAGTGTGACCTTTTCCAAAGTAGTGTCACTGCTATTCAATAATTTGTTCAAGGCTACATGACCTGCCAAAGTCAAGAAAACATTTTGTTTTCTTATGTCTTATTGTTGCTATTATTTTATTTTTTATTATTTTTAATATTTGTGTATAAGCACAACCTTTCCCATGGCTCGCAGTTGAATTGATTTGACGTCAGAGCTGAATGCAGTTGGTCGCTGATGCCCTCAGCAGCTCAACTAGTGTTGCCATGTCGGCTTATTATAGGCGACTTTGGGTTTCTTTTTATGTAAAGTTGCTTGTTAATGGTACTTGCGGGTTGCGTTTTTTTGGGCTTGTTTCTAGCTCTGTTGGAGAACTCCTTCTAACGCGATTGACCAGAGCTAGGCTTGTTTCTAAAGTGTACTTGCTTTGCTTATTTAGGCTCACTTCCAACATTTAAAATTATCATTTAAACCAGTGGTTCTGAAATATTTTCATGAAATCCAAATATGTTTTCCTAGAACTCGTTGCTTATTTCTCTCACAAAACATGGCAACACAGAGCTCAACCGTTCTAAGGAGGCTGGGAGGAGGAGGAGGAGGATACCACTCATACACAACCACTCCAATGCATGCCTTGTTGTTACACGGATGAAAACTCAACTGCTGTGCTGTGGGCAGTGACACATGCAGTTAGTAGGCAGCAGACTACAGGCATCCTTGTGAGTGTGGGCATCGCAGCCTGGGCTTTATTATCTGACCGCTCCATATGATGCAGTAGTTTATAGGCTCTACTGTGAAGCAAGACGAGGGGAAGATTAAGAAGATCGGAACCGAAGCAGAGCTGCTGCTGGGTCCACAAGGTAACCGGATGACTCGCCCCAAAACACACTCGCCCTCATTTCTTTTCCTGTTTTACTTTGAGGATAAGGTTAGAAATACGTTTGGGGTTAGGCATAGTTTGACTGAGGTTAAGTTTAGGAGTAGGTTAGGGTTTGGCACCGTTTGACTAAGGTTACGGTTAGGAATACCCGGTGAATACCTCGGGATTTGCCCCCGAGCGACTGCGTTTTGGGGCGAGCGTTTTGGTATTTGTTCACAAGGCTTCATGTCGGCTGGAGAGAGAGAGAGGGTGGTGAGGATATATTATAACTCTAGCTGTAGTTATAACTCTATGGTGGTGAGTCGGACCGTGCAGTAACCTGATTAGCCTGCTAGCATGCTACACGCTAAATACAGCTAGCATGGGTGCAGTGTTGCCATGTCTGCTTATTATAAGTGCCTTTGGGCTTGGTTTTCTTTACAGTTGATTGTAAATATTGGTCTTTTTTTGGCTTGTTTCTAAAGTGTAATTGCTTATTTTGGGGCTTGTTTCCAAATGTTGTTTAAACCAGTGGTTCTCAAACATTTTCATGTCAAGGACCGCCCAAATTAATACGTATTATTTGTCCACGGACCCCCATCTGAAAATATTTTGCGCCATGGGACCCCCGTACCAGATTTGTGTTTTCATAGACCTGTTTGCTTATTTCTCTCGTAAAACCTGGCAACACTGCTAGCATGGGTGCTAGCCTAGTAGTAGTAGCAGCCTCATAGCAGCAGTGTGGCACCTGTACTTCTCTAGCACCGTTAAAGCGTGCGAACTGCTGTATGTGTGTGTGTTTGGTAAGGATGGCTTCAAATACATATTGTATAACTGGCTGGTTTTAATGTGAACGAGCATTTCTTAAAGCCCACACGAGAACATAACTCCCCAGTCAGGTATAGTTGGCTATTGGCTAACGTTGATCAATCAATGGAACAACAAGGAACACAACGTTAGCTTAGGAGCTCCTGCTGCCTGATGCTGGCCTGGGCCTGACGTCTGTCTTACTGAAGCAGCCAAGAGATGAATGGTGGTAGCCGATCTACAAGCTCACAACGGGACGCTTTGTGGGCGTGTAGATCTGCTATTGTGGGCTTGTAGATCGGCTATTTTTGGTTGCTGCAGACTGACCTAAAGGAGAACTTTGTGGTACAGGGCTTCCTCGTAGCAGCATGAGGCAACAAGCCCGACAGAGAGGCTCCCATGCCTCAACTATCATGTTGGGGGGTCCTCCTGTCAAAACAAGCCAGCGCGTGGCCGATATCCTCACAACCGAGGTTCTATGTATATCCTAAAACGGCTTGTGCTTTTGCTATCGATGTATTTGGTTTTGTTCTGCTACTAACGTGATGGCATTTGAATTCATGCAACTCCATCTGCCAGCCCTTATTGGGGTTTTGTTCAGCCAGCCAGTGAGGTAGTCAAGTGAGCACATAATTACAAGATATTTAGGCCTATATATATGAAGGTATATTTCCCATGGGGGTGGCTTTTGATATCTATATGTATATATGTATATGTACAAAACATATTATTATTTTCCTAAAGTGGTAGATCTGCATTGTCAGATCTACCACTTTTCAACGGCAACATTCCCCACTGTGCTGCAATCAACAGTTGCTGAGAGATTGCTTCAATTTCTTTAATGCAATTAAGATTTTGCTCTGTGTGTGTGTGTGTGTGTGTGTGTGTGTGTGTGTGTGTGTGTGTGTGTGTGTGTTTTTAGGGAGCTGGCGCCATGGGTTTCTCCTACAGTCTCAGATGAACTGAAGTAAGCTGGACTCACACAACTCAGCCAATCTACGTCGCCGTTCAGCGGGGTCTGCCCTCGCCCCGTCCCCATCCACAGCAATGGCAGGCTTCAAACGAGGCTACGATGGCAAGATCGCTGGCCTGTATGACTTGGACAAGACGCTGGGCCGTGGTCACTTTGCTGTGGTCAAGCTGGCACGCCATGTCTTCACTGGGGAGAAAGTGGCGGTGAAAGTGATTGACAAGACCAAGTTGGACACAGTCGCCACTGGCCACCTGTTCCAGGAAGTCCGCTGCATGAAGCTGGTCCAGCACCCTAACATTGTGCGCCTCTATGAAGTGATAGACACTCAGACCAAGCTTTACCTCATCCTGGAGCTGGGAGACGGAGGAGACATGTTTGACTACATCATGAAGCACGAGGAGGGCCTGAATGAAGAGCTGGCTAAGAAGTACTTCGCCCAGATCGTCCATGCCATCTCCTACTGTCACCGGCTCCATGTGGTGCACAGGGACCTGAAGCCGGAGAACGTGGTCTTTTTTGAGAAACAAGGACTTGTCAAGCTCACTGACTTCGGGTTCAGTAACAAGTTTCAGCCGGGGAAGAAGCTGACGACCAGCTGTGGTTCCCTCGCATACTCAGCCCCAGAGATATTGCTGGGGGATGAGTATGACGCTCCAGCTGTGGGTAAGCAAACAATGGCAAGATTTTGGCTGAGTAAGGATGTTGGAGAAAATGAATGTGAAAGTTGTTGTGTAAGATATCCCCTGAATGTGTCATTCAGTGCTGAAAAGGTAATTGAAACTTCTGAATTGCACTTGTGAAACTTATTGAATGATAGATAGCCAGTGTGTGTTGGTCCCACTTTTGGTCATTCAAAGTAATCTCATGTGTTATTGATTGTATTTTGCCAACTAGACTTATCACTTTGAGCACCTACTCCATATCCAGTCCATTTAATAAATCCCCTACCTAGTTTGTCCGATCTTATTTGAAGTTGCCAGTAATGAACCTGTGTTTTGCATTGGGATGTTAATGTACAAGTAGAGGTTTGGTTAGTAATGAACACAGCATGAGCATACCTTGTAGTCTTATGTATATATTTTGCCTATTTGTTAATTATAAGGGGCTTGGACATGTTCACTGTGTCCTTTCGTGTTGTTGACATATATAGCTACTTTGCTGCAACTTTATCATGTATATGGTGTAAGTGGAACCGGGTAAGCAGAGTTGGTTCCTGCTTTCAGTGTAGGTGTGTGTCCTAGCTTTGCAGAGGCAGCATGCTTTTAACTGTGCTTGACACTAATCATTGAGCGGGCAACTACAGACTGTTACAAGGTCACTTCCACTAGTGTCATTGTCCAGGGGTGTTCCATTGCACTAAATTAACTGGCTCATTGATTTTTCTATGAGCACTGACAAAATGCAGACAGACTGATTTGTGCCCTGCTGTGAGACTGTGACCGATATGATGGTGTGTTTCCCATCAGTTCCAAGTCCCATGACGACGACACAGCGATCAGCTGCAGTGACAGTCCTTCAATCAGTTCATGAGAGATGCCTACATAGGGCTGTCACGATTACTAATTAAAAGGGATATTTCACTTTCAAAAAAACTTTTGTTTATTGTATCATCTACTCAGGCCTTTGTGAGCCCCCCAGACAGTTTCTAAGTTGCTCGATTCAGTATTTAGATATTTGATATTAATTTTATCAGACACGCCCCCTTCCTATACAAACCCATTGTAACTTCAAACTCCATTTTAACCATGTTAGAATCATCAAAAACACTCGTCCTTGGTTCTGGTGACTCATACCGCCACCCTAATACGCGAGGGGCCGTGTTTTTTCAATTACTTTTTTCATTTATTTTTTATATATTTTTTTGAAAAAAAAAAAAAATGTGATCGAAAAAACACGGCCCCCTCAGGCAATAGGAAGGCAGGGTGAGTCACCTGTGTATTTGTTCACACTTTGCTACCTTTGAGTCTGAAATTTGTCTTTTTATGTCGCACTCACAAGATCACTGATACACTAATAGGCTATATGGTGTTGTGTTGATACGATTTGCTTCCTCTTTTTTAGTTGTGGTTCTCACAATCTTTGGGAGGGGTGACTTGGGCAAAGAGGAACCTGCGGTCACTCTTTGTACCACATACACGTACACCCCCGCAAACGTACAGTCATTACACTAAAATAACTGTCCCTGTGCATTACAGCGTATGAATTAGTAGTGAGAGAATCTATGCTATTTGAGATGGTGAGAGTGCTTTGAAGACGGAGACCCAAATGAGTTGAGGTTTTGATGTGCTATGGTTGGTTGCTAATGGTGCAGTGTTTCCTCAACAAGTTTAACCATTGTTTATAGTAGGTTTCCCTTGCTCAAGACTGTCAAGATTTCATCAGACAAAGTCCCCAGATGAGGCTAAACTTCTCAAATCTTGGTCTCAGGCTAAAAGCTTCCTGCTTTCTTGTGTTATTGTGTATTAAACTGAACATCGGTGCTGATTTACTAAGTGCTATAGTGTACTGTAATAGTCCCTTTTTATACAGAGATCCTGCAATATTACCAAGAAGATCTGTAATTATGTTAGGCTTTGCTTTTTTACACAGAACCAAACAAAGCTGGCGCAATACCGCCAGTCCGCCACATGTGTGTTTTTACATGGCATGCTCGCAATCAGATCTGATGCATGACTAGTAACACAAAAACATGATCAGCCTAATGTGACTGACATATCAATGATTGGGCAAACTGAATGTTGAGGTGCTTTTGGTAGTTGTGCACATTTATACCACTCTTGAAATCAAAGCAAAGTTGCCGTGCAATGCATTGTAGGGGCTTCAGCGTTTGTATTGCGTATGATGCATAACATTACAGTGGCGGATTTGTAAGACGTCACACCCCTGTCACCCCTTAAGGTAGAACAACAGTGCCCCCCTTCCGGCTCTGAACCTTAATACAGAAACAGAACAGCAAGGTGGAATAGCAGCACAATATTCCCGCCTTGAACAAGCTGTGTAAAAGGGGATAATCTCTCTCCCATACTGCTTCATAGGATGTTTTATTAGTGTCTGAACATGGTAGTACATTGCATCTGGGCCTTTAGTAGTACTCGGTATCAAAGGCTTTGATACCGAGTACTACTAACCCCACATTCTGTTGTTGATGTAGACCTAAGTGTCTTGTGCATCACATTACTGGGGGTTTCCCTGCCTATTATCGGCAGCCCACCTCACAGCGTTTTTACGGCGTGGCTCTACAGGAGGCTAGCTGTCTATAAGAGGGTTGCTGTGTGTGTGATCCCCTTTGTTTTGCAGATCAGGGTATTAGTCTTTTAACACATAACTCAGTGTTTTGATCCCATTTTTTTGCTGTATAACCTGCAAAGAGGCTGTTGTGCAAGACAAGTTTATTTGTGTAGAACATTTCAACATAAAAGCAATTCAAACTAAGTGCTTTAAATAAGATTAAGCCTTTAAGAGAGCATTCAGAGAGTGCAAAAGAAACACATTATGAAAGGCATTTTGAATACAATAAAACAGTTAAAATAAATGGGAAAATAAGAGAATACAATTACAGTGTCGAAGATATGATAAAAAAGTTAAAGGCAACAGAGTTGTAGCAGACCTGCAGTTTTCTGTGTAGTTGGAAGCAACTCATTGTCACAGTGAGTTGCTGTCAGTGATGTGCAGAGCTTTTAGGGCAGGTTTCACTATGTCTGTGCTCAGTATTGTTTCCTGTACTCGGAGCCATTGGCGGTCATGGTGTAACAAAGTCTTTAGCATGTACTGTGCAGTGCTGGGTTATAGCCTTGACGGTAGAGCCCGACCGACGCCAGATGTTTGATACCGATTTTGGAGAGTCCTAGTAGACCACCGATTATCAATGTTTTGACCGATATGTATTGTTTCCCGACTGCAGGTATTTAAATGCCTCCCACGCCCGCAAGATTTGCGTTGGGACCCACGGATATCGCAAGATCCCGCTCCTGATGTGGAACCTCTTGATAGTTTGTGTTAATATCTATGCATGTAAAACGCATTTTTCTTGGTTACACCAGCATTGTTATTGTGATGCTGCCTTTGCCTTTGTTTTTTTCAATGGCTTGGATGCATTCTCTGAAACTCTAACCTCATTCTCAAAACAAAAAGTGCAGTCCTTTCTCTCCTCCCTACCTACTCCTCCTCTGTATGTCCGTCTCCCTCCTGCCCCGCTACCATGAACCCTGACACCTCTTGCATAGCCCCGATTGACACCTGTTTCTTTCTCCAATTTCACATAGAAACGGTGCACTCGAACCCTCCCCATTTACTTTATGTTTGTAAGTATTGTGTTCACAATTTGCACCTGTGGGATGGAACTGAACACGGTGTTCTCTGTCACTGTTCAATTGTGTGAACAGAAGTCACTTACTCCAATCACCCATCATGCTGGCCTTATCTTTTGTATACATGATTTACCGAATGAACAACTGTCAACTGTGTCAATGCGAATGGGAAATATAGATATCAAATTGCGAAAATGGAAATGTCATAGTGGAATGAGAATTGCATCTACTCTATGACAACTACTTTGAGTGTTTTGCATTCTGTACAAAGCGAACACAATGAGAAGTGAAATAGTGCAATTGCCTTAATGGTGTGGGGTGAGGCACTGTTAAGAGAATGAGGTTAGATTTTCAAGAAATGCATCGAAAAAAATGAGAAAAACGGAAGTGTTTAAAGATCGCTTCTCAAGCCGTGATTGGACGGTGATAATGAAGAGAGGCAGTAAATGCCAGGAGATGGGGGAACTACAGTACACGCAACAAAGGGCTTCGGGCGGGATCGAACCCTGGTTGAAGGACTGAGCCTTAATGCGCTCTACCAGGTGGGGCACCCCGGCACTGCCTCTTTAACACTTGCCATTGCACAAGCCCAAGTTTACTTAGAACTTGAATGGCACTCGCTCACACCAGGGGCTTCTAGTGTCTTTCTATCACAAGGAGTTTTAGCTAAAGGGGGGTATGCTTTAGGGACTGGGTGTTATTCAGTCTGATAATACCATGTTTCGGTAGGCATAAACACATTCACAACACAGTGACACATTATGTTGATGTTGATGAATAGCAATGTATTTGATGGCAACTTGTTTTTTTATCAGAGGATGCAATGTGCTGTGATTTTGTCTTAGTTAAAAATGGATACGATCCAAAGTTTGCATTAGAAGCTCAAAGAGCCATAATGTATGCATCCTTTATCCATGGGGAACCCTTGACTTGCAGTAAACGATGTGGAGTAGTGTCTATTGAGGACCAGTGTCAAGCTATCCAGGGATTTGCCTGCTGCTGATGTTCTGTGCTGAGCCGTTTAGAAGGCCTAGGCATCATTTTGCAGTGGCTGTGCGTCACAACTGGGTCTCCAGAGAGCTGCCAGAGGGGCTGTTAATTGCAACCCTGATTACTGTTGCCTGCTGCCGGTGGATGGGTGGAACAGTTAATCCATCCTATTGTTTGGACTGGGCCAGGAGAGGACGAGAAAGAGGCAGGCTGCAGTGATAACACAGACCCATGTTGACACAAACTGCCATGCTCTGATTAGAGCACATGTGGCTTCTACCTCCAGGGCCTAAGCAGGGTATTTGTCATTATCTATACTTAATGGCAATAATACACAAGAGAGAGTCCTGTACTGTTGGTTATTGGCACTGGTCTGCTGTGGTTGTAGGCACAATTCCGAAGGCAGAGTGTTGTATGTCATTGTGTTATTGCGAGTGAGTGCATTTCTCCTATTATACCATAGTTTCATTATTAATATTTTGAATAGAATTAAAACTACTGTTACATCAGCTGCGGCGGATGTTACTGTATGTAAATAAGAGGATGCATTCCATTGGGAGATTGCATTAGAATGCCTCTCAGCTAATCACAGTGTGAGGTCAGACTCAGAACTACTGGTATAATATAACATTTTCCATTCCAAACTAAATGTAATTTATTTTTTCCCAAACTAGGCTGCATCTCATTAATATTTTACATATTTGTTATAGTGCATTCAGTGTAAAGTCTCCCTTGGCCGTGCTCTGGGGATAACTGGGTTGTCTCACTCCATGGTATCATGCTTATTTATATGAAATCTTTATTTATGCAATAATGTGTAGTGTATTTCTGTCCATGGCAGTGTGTCACAGTAAGTTTGTCTCATCTCCTGTCAGCCTTGTTCATCAGCTTTGTTTTAGCAGCAGTGTGGTGACAGTGATGTCTAACATACCAAGGACTCACAGAATTGCCGCCATTGTGAGTAGGAGACTAGAGGATGCAAGATGCATAATGTTTTCCTCTTCGGAGTACAATGCAAACAAACCCATTTTTGTGTTATCCTTTTAGCATAACTTTTGACTGTCGTACTGTTAACAAACTTGTTAATAACATTTTCAGTCAACCAGTTGTGAATAAGTAAGACTGATCTTATTCAGAAACCAAAAAAAGTGTGCTCCTAGGAGCACACTGCCAGGCCGGGTTGCCTAACCAGGGTTGTCAATCGTGGGGTGCAGCCGTCTGGACACGAGGAAGCTGTTTTCGTGTTTGTGGCAGAAGTGAAAACGCTTTTGATGGTGCGTTCTATAGAGGCTACTCAACATGCAGGTTTTTCCCATCCGTGGAATATTTGACAATACGTGATAATAAAATGTGCCGTTAAACAAAGGATGTACACACCCCACCCCACACTGCAAATAAATGCATTCGTTGTTCGCCTCAGGGATTCTCTAAACGACCAAACCGTCTGGAAATGCACCCGTGCGCGCCAGGCACAAGTCATTTTTAGGTGTCAACTAGGCTGTTGGTGTGAGTACTACACTATGTGTTGCGTAACGCAGTCACGCAACCAACCGTTGGGTAAGCTGTTGGGTAGAAAATAATCAGAAAGGCCGCCACCATGACGTTATGTTGAAATTACTACCCTAACATTATAGACATTCTTGGTGTATGATAAGTACTGTTGTAATAATAATAGGTCAGTGTTCGATGCTGTTGTGTAATGTGAAATAATTATCCAAAATAGGTGCCCATTTAAAACCGGGAAAGCATCTGTGCCATGTTAGATTTTAGCGTTGGCTATTAAAAAATTGCAGATATACAAGCTCACCGCGCGTCACTTGAAAGTGAGAACTACTGATTTTATGGAATGGAAGGTCCTTGTTGGAGTTTGTGCATGTGAATTGTGTTTAAAATGTAGAAGATGCAAAGGTATGAATGTCACTGCTCTTCTGCTCTATGCTACCCTTAGGATGCGTCCAGCACTTCCTGTCTTAGTATAGCTTAAGCCTTAAGTAGTCTATGCAAGTTGCACGAACATAAAGCACTATTTCAATTAAAAAATATTTTGATAAACCCTAATACCAGACCTAGTTAGTGCCGCAGTTTATTTGCTTCCTTTAACCTACGACCACTCCAAATGTCATGGCACTGACTGTCTTTTTAGAGGTGTGGAAATGTATTGATTCTAAGATGCGGAAGTGGACGATTATGTATCGATCAGTGATATTACACAATCGATTACAGCCTACTAACGTTAATTGTTGATTTTCTAATTACTTCCGGGAGCAGCCTCACGTTGAACTGTGACACTACGCTACAGGAGATAATAAAAAGTGCACCCAGTACTTGAAAGCAGACATTTGGGCACATTTCTCAGTTTTACTACGTAGTAAAATCGTCATTGCAAGTAATGACGATGACAGTAATTGCAAATAGCAGATCTACAGAATAGATCTACAAGTGCTACGGATGTACAAGCTCACATACTCAAATGTTCAATCTTTAAAAAACTAATTTGAAGATTGAATATCTACTCTAGGTCTGTACCTTTTTTATTTGAATTTACAATTTAATGTTTGAAGGAGAGTGATTATACTTACATGATATTAAATTGAGAGGCATCTTAGAATTGAATCAAATAACAGGGGGAAACGAAATAAACTTGTGAGGCCAGTGAAGATTCACACCTCGACTGTCTTCATTATTACATCCTAATGTTCAGGTATGACATCATTTCACAGAGCAGAGGCAGTGAAGAGTGTGATGAAGTGCTTATAATAATTATATAATTGAAGAGGTTGTTCAATTTGAAGAGTTGTGTGTGTGTGTGTGTGTGTGTGTGTGTGACTGTGTGACTGTGTGTGTGGTTGTAGGTTGAACGGGTGGTTGTTTCTCAATGAGAACCTATAGAGTATAGACCCATTATAGCCTGTCACAGTGCCAGTGTGGTAATTTAAGTGAGTCCGTCTGTCTGTGTGTCCCATTGAACCCCAGTGGGTTGGCTCAGGGGAGTAGCTGGTTCGTAACTCAAATAAATCTCAGGGGATAGGGAAGACACAAGACAGCGGTGGTGTGTTTCATGATGTGAGTGATGACTGGAATGTTTATGAGGTCTGTTTCCCCTGTTATTCATATGCTCGCGCACACTCAGCCAGCCTGTTCTGATTCCACTAATGCAGGTTCTTCCTAATGACTCCAGGAAATGTCAGGTGTCGTCTAGGTTCATGTAATTCTTTGAATTTATTATTGCAGAGCAATTGCCCCTCCAGGCTATTGGATAAGCGTCCTGCCAGGCTATAGACCGGAACTAGGTGCAAGCAGGGCGGCAGTGTCTCAAGGAGGTAGACCGGCCGCCTTGGGAAACGGGTATCCCGGGTATTTGTGTCGAAGTGTCCTTGAGCAAGACCCTGGCCTGAACTGAAGCTATGTGTTGTGAGCTTGTAAGTTAAAAATTCATAAATAGCAACTTTATTCAAATCAAAACGTTTTTCAAATTGATTAGGACATTTACTTTTTGACAAAATATTGGTCAAAACATTGGTATTCGTGGTCTAGGACAAAATCAGGATTTGGGTTGGATCCATATAAATCTGGCATCGGTTGGGCTATAATCACGATAAATGTCATCCGTTCCTCATCTCTGTGCTCTCTAGTTTCGAGAGCCTGTGGGACTATGGGTCCTCCCAAGCTGTGCTTCTTGTAAAGCATCATATCGACTCTGATCATTGTACCCCCTTCATTTGTTGAAGCAGGTTTGTGGTCTATTTTTGAAGAGAGGATGTCTCCTTCTATTGCATCTCGAGTTGACAGACATTTGTCGCCTCCTGAGTCCTTGGCGCTAACCTTTCTCTCTGAAGCCGGGGGCACCGGAGACAGCAGCATGTTGGCTTGTTGGACAGGTTCTGTTGCTACCGGTCGCTGCAGGCTGTCTGTCAGTCAACAGAGGTGTTGAAATATACTAGACCTACACAACTGCCAGAACTTTGTTGCACAGTCATATGGTACAACCTAGCCTAATTAATGCAGCTCATGTATATGTGCATTTATTGCCCCATTAGGAAATGCACACACATTTGCCTCTTTTGCTTATTCAGGTTTATTTGACTAGTAAGCGCTTGTTCTGGTGATTCCACAACCTTGTTGCAGAGTGCAATTTACTGAAGTGCAGATGCACGTTTAGAACAGTGATATCCAAAATGGTTTGTCTGTCGTTGCAGGTTATTTTGGGAACCTTTTAGTCGCACTGGATAGATTTTTGGGCACATGTGCAACCACAATGGTCGCACTCTGAATTCAAAGAAACCGGAATTGAGTGCAAAAAATATTCTGATAACTGGCAGAAAGAGCAGAGGTTTGCTTAATAAAGCCTGATTTATACTTGCGTGACACTGCGTCCAACCAAGTAAAAATCACGAGTAAGCTGTGCTGATGTAAAACCCATAGAAAGACTAATAGAGAACAGACTCTTCCATTCATACTGTAACACTTCAGTGTCAAACACGGAAGAGGATGTAATCAATCAAAGGGGACCTCCATGACACTTTGGTGTGATGTGGAATCGGCACGCATGCATGAAGGTTCCTTTATCCATAAGGGATGAGCGTCATCGGGTTCCCCAGCAAACTTGGTGACGCTTATTATGATCTATATGCAATTTTTACATCAAAAATCTTTCACCAGCATATGTTGTTTTTATATGGCCTCACAGTCGAGTGGTCCTAATTTCAATGCTCCATCCATGTACAAAACCAATCATCTAAACCTGTCCCAAAGCCAGGGAAAAACTTGATATGTAGCCAGAGTAACCTGAGAAGCCCAGTGTGGGTCAGTGTTTGCACTAGTTTGATAAGGCAGGAGCGTGTGTGTGTGTGTGTGATGTGTAACCACCATGCCATTTGCCAATGTCTGCTGTTGTTGCAGTTGGTGTGAAATGTACCCAACTTGGCCTCTTGCGTGTTTTCCTCTTTCCCACTGATTAGCTTGCTTTGGCTCCTCTCTTCCCTCCACCTTGACCCCAGCAGCGCAGGTTGAAATGTCAAGATGTCTTTTCTTAACTGACATACAGTACATCTGCTATTAATACATGCTGTGATTCTTGGTGACACTTGCACACTGTATGCCTCTGGTCCAAACTGGACAGGCCACTGTTTTAGACAGGAAGTAGTCTGTCTGGCTGGCTACAAGTTAAGCAGTTGGTCAGCAGGAGCAGGTCAACCGGTTCTCTGCACTGATTCCACAGGCTTGCCAGTTAACTTTGAATCGGCTGAAAAATGTTGACGTTTTCTTTTCATGAGGCCTGATGCTTATTTACAACTGATCTTTAAACTAAATGAATGCACCTTGGGGTGCAACCCTCTCAAAACATCTCTCGATTGTGGCCTTGACCTTTCTACCCTAAACCTAATCCCTTTGGGGAAGCCTACTGAGCAAGGGTCATGGAAACCCTTTATAATCCTGAATCTGTGATCAGCATTGCTTGCGTCAATGTTGACATCTAGAACCTGGTGCTTGTTGTTATAATCGCTGTGCTGACATCATCAGGTAAGCGCAAGGCTTCTTGTTTATATGCTTTTCTCACAGGTGTGTGAATTGACCTGGATATGAATGCGTGTGTAATTCAAAATATGTTAGTTTCTAAAGAGATAAGATGGAAGCTTCCTTCCCTCCCCCTCTTCTCATTTGATCAGTCGTCATAATAACTTCAGTGGGTGCATATAGGGGAAACACTGGTGTGAAAGTGGAAGCAATCTCAATACCCCACATTTCTAATTTAATCCTCCCTCTTCTTCCCACCCTATGCAACATATAGGGCCCAGACAGACCAGAGAACACAAAGTAAGAGGCATGGTTTATGGAGATTTTTCCACAGAGAAAGAGGAATACCCAGCTGGCTGGATTAACCAATGTCACGCTGTGATTCCGTTAAGGCGGTAGGGATAGCAAGCAGGAAGATGAACAAACAGGTGGACGGGTGGGCACGCAGACAAGCAAAGCAGAAAAGAGGCTGAGATGCATGGTTAACTGTAATAATTCCTTTGACTGGCCTCTGAGAAATGAGAGGTGGTACGAGTGTTAAAAGGAGGTTTGTGCCTTTTTCTGTCTTTGCTGACTGCTGATTAGCTGGCTCCTTGACCGGTTGGTTGGCTGACTGGCTTGTTGGCAGGATGTCCTGCTCGCTGACTGGTCGGATGAGCGGCTGCGCAGATTGGGGGCTTGTATCCCACTGCCCCCTAGATAAACCTCCGTTAATTAGCGCCTCTGGGGATTTGAAAGTAGTACTCTGCCTTTTTAAAGTGGGTGGTGGTGGTTATGTAATGTTAGGAGTGCAGATTATATGCATGCTATTTTGGTTGGCTGTGGGGGGATAGTTTGTAAACAGTGTGGTTGATGTGAAGATTCAGAATGCCTTTGAAAAGACAGACTTCTCATGAAACTCGACACCGACATGGAGTAGTAGTAGCAGCAGCATTGAGCCTGTGGAAAAAATAGTTCTACTGTAGCTGGTACACTGTAGTTATGGTACTACTACTTTTGCTGTGATGCAACATCAATGCCTGCAGTTTTCACATATTTTTAGTTTTAACATTTGTTATGCTAATGCTAGAAGTGGATTTGGAATCCATGAAGCAGCTGGGTCTGAGAAGCACTCAATGACAGGTGCGGAGTCGGCCCCAGTCCCCCCGGTATTGGTTTTGTTGCTGTTGTAACTTAATGCAACTTAGTTTATCAGAACAAAGCCCCAGCGAACGGAGGAGGAGAGGAAAAGTTGCCATGTGACAAATCCCCTAATCTCTAAACTAATGCATTGATTCAAGGTGCCACTTTGTTGGAAATGATAGTATAGGACACAACACACGGGTAAAGGCTGTTGTCAAGGAATTCTGGACCAATCAGAATGTTGAGGTAAACAGAATGCCGCACGATGAGTGAAGTAATGAGCAAAGGATACGTTTTGTTTCTCCAAAAGCCCTTGAACACAGGACAGTCGATGATGATAACTGAACAGTGGTTACTGATTATTGTGTTTATGGTGAGGCTACATTTCATCATACACTCTGTGACTTTCACCAGCAAAAAAAAGAAATCCCCATCAAAACCATTTCAATTTCAGTGATGAGCCCAAACCGGGGGTATACATCACATGTTATAGTGTATTTCTACAAGCTCACATGAGGAGTATATTAAACATACAGGCCTGTGGTCAGGTAGTTCTCTGCCGGTAGAGAGACCAGACTATCCGCATAGGTATACACGTGTCATGGTTACAAACTGTTCTTGTAACAATAAATGTGAGCATGAAGAGGTGTCTTGACTCTATAATATTCAGATTTTCAGAACATAAGGCCAAGGATGAATGACACCCTCACGTCAATGTTTACACAGCCCATTACACTGGCTCCCGAACCTTTCCAATGCCAAGGACCCCCAAATAGCCGTAGCCTTTGGCTGCAGCCTCCCTATTAAGAGAACCTTAAAAAAAAAGGTTTTCTGGAAAGGTTAGAACATTTTGGGAGCCCCCACTTTGAAATCCTGTGGCACACATAATAATAAAGACAGTAAGGCTTTACCTAACATTATAAGACAGTATTCCACAGCGTTGTGAAAATGACAGCGTTAAGCATCAAGAGTGGGAGATGGAGTGATACATGAGGAGAGACAGAAGACGAGGAATGGAGAAGTGAGGCGCAATATCTCCATCCAACCCAAGTAAACTAACGGTAGTAGTGGCTGAGGAGGAGGAGGAGGAGGAGGAGGAGGAGGAGGAGGAAGGCAGTAATGGAAAGGAGCAGGCAAGATGGAAGGGAGAGGAAGAGATGGTCTGTGAGTGTGTGTTAGTGATGATAGTTGCTTGATATGAGGATGAAGTGGGGAGGGGTGTAGAAAAGATATTCATTCAATCTCCGTAGTCCGGCACCACTCCGCTAGTTCGCTACTTCCCTGTCCATGTAAAGACGGAAGGAACATGTTGTACGCTATGGCATGCGCCATAGACCATTGGTTCTCAAACTTTTTTTGTCTCAGGTCACCCCTGTAAATTACTTTTTCATCCAAGGCACCCTTGAATTACATTGTTACTTTATAGAACCTTACATACGTCACATTATGGTACATAAATATGCCAATCTTTCCCCCTAAGATGCAGTATGTGTCACAAGGAAAACTTGAGAGAATAGCAGATTGAAAATGTCATACTTGACATTTAACCAAAGCATCCGTATTCTGGGGGGAACATTCACCAAAAATAGCAGATCTACAAGCTCGCAACGTGTCACGTTGTGACGCGTTGTGAGCTTGTAGATTGGCTATTTTTGGCAAGGAGGTTTGGTGGTCTGTCGTTTGGTGTACTAATTATAGAGGGTTTAAGTGGTTAAACTGAAGTGATGTTGATAAATTCCAAATATTAACGTATTCTGCGGCACCCCTGGACTTGCGTCACGGCACCCACTTTGAGAAACCCTGCTATATACGCACTGGGAAGCAAACTGGAGCTCGAATTTTGATGGAATGTCTTTCAAGTTGACGAGAGCCGGCTGGACCAGCTTATGAACAAACAAAATGTATTAATGATTGTGTCCTTTTGTCAGAAAGTCGGTTCAGGAAAGTACAGTAAAAGAAGACGAAAAACAAGAGATCAGAAAACGTGTGATATGATATCCACACTATATAATCTTATTGAGGTATCTGAAGAGCACAGAGCAAGCTTCTGACTGAGCATTAACTGTCGTCGTGAGAATTGGCTGACAGGCTGTCAATAATTGACAGTCCCATGATGACCAATACTTACTGTACAGTCAGAAACTTACTGTCTCTGCAATGTACAGCAGTAGTATTCTGTTTGCAAAGCAAATGAGAACTTAACCAGAGATTCTGACAACTCTGCTGGCCTTGCACCATGCTTGTTCCTTTTTATTTCAATCTCTGTGTGATATCAAAGTGTTATCGGCATTGGCTGACACAGGAGTTGGACATTTTTCAGCTCAAGCTGCAATGTTGCCCGGAGTAACAAAGTAGCCCAGAGTGACAAAGCCACAAGTTGGGACTTGCCATTGACTTTTCATTCATTCTTATTGCCTTACAAGCTTCTGTAGTGTTGGGTGTGAAGGCAAGGCACCGTAGCTTAAAATACCTCCACACAACTGACATGACTGCAGGCTGCTTACATGACGCATGCTGCTATATCAGTGTTTTACAAACACTAGGTCTGGACCCATTTGAAAGAAATAGTGAAAATAGCCAATTTATAAGGTAACAACACGTCTCATCGTGACAGGTTGTGAGCTTGTAGATTGGCAATTTTTCAACAAAAAAATGCTTCTTTTTTTTTTACTCGTGTTTAAACATACTTATTTAGTTTAGGTCCTGGGGAGAGAACAAATGTATATGGGGTCGTGAGCTGAAAGGTTTTGGAACCACTGCTCTATATCTCTCAAAGTGTTGAGTGGAGGAGAAAAACGGGGGTAATGTAGCAAAGAGGAGGGTAAGGACATCTCCTCCCTTCAACTTCCCGTTTCCTCTAAGGTCATTGTTTGCTTTGTTTTTCTTTCAGCCTGAGACTGTTGTTTTGGTAGTTTACTGTTTGACTTCTGTGTAAGACCATCAGCATAATGGCTCAAATTTAAATGTCAAATGTAATGGTGGTCTGGCAGCCTTTACTTTTCCTGTCTCTGAGGGAAATGGGGACGGGGTGATGGTTGGGGGGGGGGTTGCTAGACAATTACAAACATAAAAGGTTGCCATCGTGTGTGTGTGTGTGAGGTTGCCATCGTGTGTGTGTGTGTGTAGAGACAGGTTTGCCAGAGGGTCCTGGCAGAAGCACATTTAATTCACTAATTTGAGACAGGCAGGCAGCAGGTGTTGCTATGGCAATGGATGCTGCCAGTGTGAGTGAGCCAGCTGTGAGGTGCTGCTTGGTAGCATGACTCTGTGTGTGTGTGTGTGTGTGTCTCTCTCTCTCTCTCCCCCCCTTACTTTCTGTCTCTCTCCCCCAACTGTTCCTCTTCAACCTTTATCATAGCATTGCTTGTTGTTCTGTCCACAGACTCCACACACATTAACAACCGTAAGTGAAGGTACTGTCTGCTGTGTAGATACATTTATGGACATACCTGTAAACACACTAGAAATAGTAGACAAGGAGGGTTCAATTTGTAACTAATGATCAGGTATAAATGACAGCCCTCTAGTCCCGAATCCTGACTTTCTTTCCAGATTGTCAAAGCAGCTGAGTGTGTGTGACATGGAGCAGTAGAGCAATGACCCCCAACCTTTTTTCCTTGGATTTGCGCGCACATTTGTTACTGTCACATGTGAACCACTTAAGCCCTATAATATACGTATTTTACGTTTAATAGAGATATTTTTTTATTATTCTTTTTACAAAATGGCATGCCCAAAATTGACAGACAGTGGATGAAAGCAAGTTATGATTTTGTACAAGTTTAACATTTTGGACCTCCAAACCAAAGCCAAGCTTTGGTTTGGGTCCAAGCCAAAGGGACTTGGACCCCATGTTGGGAAACATTGCCCTAGAGGGCCCAGGTGATCATAATATGATCACCTGGGCCCTCTAGAGAAAGAGAAAGTATAGAGTTGTTGGCAGCAATATATTGTATTGCTGCCAACAACTCTATACTTTCTCTGTTCTTCTCTAGCCTTCCCTCAGCACTCTGCAGTTAACACTTACTTACAGACTACAGTAACTACCATATTCTACAGACTCCCTATTCTGGGCATGTCACTGTCTAATAGGTGAACATTCTGCAAAAATAGCAGATGTAAATACAAAGCCTGCAACTCATTGCAGCCAACGCGTTGTTGTGGTGTTGTAGTTCCAGTTTATATAGTTTAAACACTACCACAGGTCTCAGGGGAACTGGAGTTCGTAGGTTTTCCTTTGCCATTGCAGAGCCCAGGCTAGCTTAAACATGTTTAAAACACGAGATAAAAGCGTGTTTGAAAGTGTAGCGCAGCCTTAGTTCACAGGGAATCGATCTTTGCAACTAGGGGCAGAAAAGAAATCACAGATGTTCCTGTCATGAAGGTATTGATCATGCCCTTGTGAGATATTTTTTAACTCCTATAGAAAAAAGGCTATTGACTGATGCACGATGCATCAGTAGCTACCTGCAAGGGTTACTACTAACAATATCCAGCAAGAAGTAGCCTTGCGGGTATTTAATCTCTTCATATATATCACTCTAGTGAGTCATTTACATGAGGTCTTGGTGTGGTATTAGTTTATTAATTTACTGTATACAAAAACATAAGCGATATTAGTAATTACATGTACATAATGATGGATGATCTTCACGTGTGCTTGGTTTCCTTCCGCAATTAGCCTGCGTTTTCATAGGGTAACTGTTGGTGATAATGCCTATTCTCTGAGAAATAGACGTAGCAGGGTCTTCTTATCACCTCACTACTTGGTGTATGCAGGTTACAGGTTGAGGACCACTGATATAAGGGACATTGAGGGGGCGAGAGATATGTTGAAGTTTATTTTGGCACTCTGGCTCACGTCCATATTAAGCATCTGTAGTGTTCAACGAGATTGCGCACATTACTTTTCTTCATCTCTCTCTCTCTCTCTGTCCGTCTGTCTTTCTTGGACTGACTCGATCTCTTGGTCGTTTGTCGCTCCCTCGCCCTGTCCTCCCTCTTTCTCTGTGATCAATGACGTGAGACTGCCTGCATCAATTGCTCCTCCTGGCTTGCCCCTCTTGTGTGCCAGGGTTCTCTCAACATCTGTTACTCTTCATGTCACTCCCAAGTGTGAGAGAGAGAACCCGCCCCAGGGCACCAATTAGCATTGTGAGTCGCACAAGAAAAATCTTTCTCCACCAATCATAATGAAAAAAGAAAAAAAAAAAGAGCTGGACTTTTGTTTTGCTCCCTGCTTTTTGAAGCCATCTGAGATTCCTTCAGTCATTGCGGCATCTATGACTGTTGCTTAATGTTGCTGTTGCTTATGTGAACTATGTGCCACGCCTGTCTGTTTACCTCTGCCCTCCCGTGAGAACGGCGGTTATTTAGCTTGGGTCAGTAGGATTCAGCAGCACTGCAGATTCCGCCCTTATCGCCTGCATTCTTTGTGAGGTGTCGCACACATATTGTTTTCCAGCTTACCTTAGCGTTGTTTAGAATGGATGTCGGAGCGTTTGCCTTTTCTCCCAGGAGCCTCTGAGGTCACACTGGGTCAGTAGTTTGACCCAGTGTACGACACACACATGCTGTTACACTTGAACGAAAGAGAGCTGAACAATATTGGAAAATATTTTCATAGTGATATTTGTTTTTGTAGCATATATTGCAACATAAAAAAGCAGTAGTGAATATATAATTTCACCAGATGTATGAAAAAAAAAACAGGAGATGCAGTCGACCCTAAGGTGTTTTCATCATTTTTTATGTGGTACCCTTTAAAAAAAGTTTGTACACCCCTGCTGTAGAGCATTATTATTACCAGTGTTTCAGCTCCTCTACATATCTCAGCTATAATAGTCTGTCTCCTTCTGAAATGGTCTTTTTTTTTTGACTAGTAATGTGACTGAATGCTAATAAGGCTGTCTTTGTATGGAATTCAGTTGTTAAGCCAGGTTGTCCTGTGTATCCCGTTTGTTTGGTGAAGGTTACTGCTAAAGGTTCAAACGCCTAACTGTCACATGTTTTGACAGCCGTGTGTGTGCGTGCGTGTGTGTGTGTGTGCGTGCGTGTGTGTGTGCGCTCTCGCAGCTTGCCCACACACAAGTTACTGCAGGGAATAGCAGAATCATTAGCACATTGAGAAATATGTCAAGAGAAATGTGTGAAGCTATGGAAGAGAGAGTCATAAACCAGCATCTTTCCGGTTTCATCTCTACAGCTTTGACAGTATCTTGATGCTGTCTGAATTTAGCTTTCATTTTTTTGTTTGCAAACAAAAGTATGCTCAGGATATATAGTTCTATAGTCAAGAGCATACAGGGACAATGTGTGATTCAAGCAATCTCCAACATATAAAACTACTGCTACTGTTGTAGTGGTAGTAGTTTGTCGTGTTATGGAAGAAAGGGTCTGGAAATGTAAATTGTTGAAAGTTATGCAGTAGTGTAAATTGTTCTCTCTATAAATTATGTCTACCTGTCAGTTTGCTTTCAGACTGGAATCTGAAGTTGCTCAATTATTTTAGTCTATTCAAAACCCAAAACAGAAAAAGTCATGATTTTAAGATATTCAGTCAACAAAACCTTGAGTATCCATCAAGGATAGGAGAGGGAAATGCCGTAATGACATTTCAGACAGAGGGCACATTAAATTCCGTAACAAAGGGTTTGTATTTGTAACAACATAACATAAGTGAGGTCCAGCAGCCCAGAGATCAGGTATCTGTTTATCTCTTTGTTTGTTGCTGCATACTTGTGTTTATGCAGACAAATGAAAGTATTTGCACGCACATGTGACTGTCTACATGTGAACTTTGCATAACGTTGCTGTCAGGCATAAACCTCATATCTCATATATTTAAACCTTTTTTTCTTAAATCAATATCCTACTTCGACATACTACACTGAAACACAAAAGCACTGAAAAGAGACTATTTGTAAGCTCAAAACGCGTCGTGATGAGAAGCGTTTTGAGCTTGTAGATCAGCTCTTTTTGCAATTTCTGCTATTTTTGAATTGGAATCCTGAAAAGTCTTGACTTCAGGTTTCCACCCGACAGCAATGATTCTTTTAAACCCTATGTGTATGTCTGCAATCTCTGCATGACCCACTTTATATGCCAAATTTCGTCTGCTGCTGATTTTGGTGAATGCCTCCTGGAAGTGTGATCATTTTGACAGTTTGACTCTGTGTCGGACAGCCGTTTTCTATGAAGTGTAGAATAATAGCAGCAGGTCTGAAGAGGCTGCCTGGAACATCACTGCAGCTGTCAATCGCAGAGCCCCTTGTGTCATCTGTGTGTCTGCCCGTGACAAGGCCTGTTGTGTCAAAGAGTCTGTTTCCATATGTTTAACCCATTAAGACATGAGAACACTTATGTTGATAAGTATCAGTGGTGCTCAAACATTTTCATGTCAAGGACCCAGAAATGATGTGGCTGGCTGAGGACCCCCATCTCAAAATATTGTTTTCCAGGGACCCCCCGAAGCATGACAATCTTGAACCTGGAAACGATGATTGAGCTTATCTCAAATAATTGTGATCAGACGATAATATAATAAATGTGCCATGCCTATTCTGTGTGTGAAGTCATTTGAACCTACATACGTATGCAGTAAGCATGTGCACACAACGATCAGACATAGCCTGCATGATGGGGAACATCTACATGTATGACCCACCCCAGTTCCTCCACATGATCTCTACAGGCACAGAATTCAGCACATTGCCCGACTGATCCATGTGAACGTCTGATATGTATGCACTTGGTGAAAATAATCTCATCTCTCATTCTGCTTACTGTATATCCATGAACACACAGCCTCTCTCCTAACCTGACTCTGCTACTACCACCTAAACCAGCAGTTCCTCAACCTTTCCATGCCAAGGTCCCCCAAATAGCGCAGCCCACTTTTATCTTTTCAAAAACCTTTCCATTGTTTTAAACTAGTTTACATCCGATTGAGCATGTTGAATGATCAGTGGCAGTGGATGAGGTGTAGACTGGGATCAATTCACTCTGCCACTTTGCATATCCGGTCTAGAGAGAATCAGCTAATTTGGTAATGGACTTTGTGCGTGTGGAAATTACTGGATAGCGTAAGCGTTTAGTAGGTTGGCCCTAGACAGTGGATGTCTGGTAAAAAGTTTTTTTAATGGAAACCAGGCTTTCCACAAGTGCTGCAGAAAGCCTGTTGACACGATTACAAGAACCCTCGCCCCAAAACACACTCGCCCGGGATCTAATCCAGCGACCTCGGACCGGTCGCCACCAGATATTCCTAAATGTAACCTCAGTAAAATTATGCCAAAAACTAACCTTATTTCTAAACGTAACTTCAGTAAAACTATGCCTAACCCTAAACTTATTCCTAACCTTAACCTCAGTAAAATGAATACAAGAACCGCTGGCGGCCAGCAGTCCGCGGAAACAATGGGGGCGAGTGTGTTTCGAAGCCAGCCTTCCGGTTACCGTTGACACAAGGGTAGGTGAGGAGACGAGAGAGAATCTCTGTTTGGCTGTTCAGCATGAGCATATCAGAGCACGAGAAGAGGAAACGGAAGTGAGCAGCAAGCATAGGAAACCTGTTAGTTACTAACTGTGATTGAAAGAAGGTCATGGAAAAGACCTTGTTTTTATTTGAAAGGAATTATGTCATTTTTTTCATTTAAATTTCATTTTATATTGGTACAATAACGTATAGTTTTTTTTTGTCCCCCCTGAGGGCCACGGTCCCCATTTTGGAAACCTGTCACCTAAACCATTGGTTTTCAACCTTTTCAGGCCAGGACCCCCCCAAAATAATCATATGTTAAAGGGATATTTCACTTTCAAAAAAACTTTTGGTGATTGTATCGTCTACTCAGGCTTTTGTGAGCCCCCCAGACGGTTAAAGTTGCTTGATTCAATATTTAGATATTAGATATTATTTTTTATCAGACACGCCTCTTCCTATACAAACCCATTGTAAGAGTAGACCGATCACTATCTGTGCACTTTGTGTAATGTTGTCCCCCTCCCCCCCCTGTTATGTATTTTGTATTTTGTATTGTCATTGTTTTACGTGTGGCTGCAGCTGGGGTTAAAGCCCAAAACAAATTTCCTTCGGGACAATAAAAGTTTACCTTACCTTACCTTACCTTACCTTAACTTCAAACTCCATTTTTAACATGTTAGATTCATCAAAAACACCCGTCCTTGGTTCACCCGTCTCCTACCGCCCCCCTAATACGTGAGAGGGCCGTGTTTTTTCAATTACTTTTTTCATTTATTTTTAATATTTTTTTTTGAAAATTAAAAAAATAAAATGCAATAAAAAAATAAAATAAAATAAATGACAAAAAATCTCGGAAAAACACGGCCCCCTCACGCATTAGGAGGGCAGTATGAGTCACCAGAACCAAGGACGGGTGTTTTCGACAGATCTAACATGGTTAAAATGGAGTTTGAAGTTATAATGGGTTTGTATAGGAAGGGGGCGTGTCTGATAAAATGAAAATCAAATATCTAAATACTGAATCGAGCAACTTAAAAACTGTCTGGGGGGCTCACAAAGGCCTGAGTAGATGTTAAAATCACCAAAAGTCTTTCTGAAAGTGAAATATCCCTTTAACATGATCTACATGGGAGCATGTAGATCAGTTATTTTCAAAAATGTTGCCTCTTTCTCAGGCAGTATTTCACAATTTGGCCAATGTTTGACCATTTTTATAGTGTTTTGTTTTAGCGGTATTAAAAAGGTCTTAATTCCTTAAATTGTCACTTTAGAAATGTGCAGAATGCAGATACCCTGTGTATATATATATATACACTTATACAGTATGTTGGTTTATTTACTGTTGAGTGAGAAAACAATGTTGTACATTAAGCCAATCATTTGGCGACTCCCCTGGGGATCCCAACCCACAGGTTGAGAACCACTGACCTAGACCATACGGCTACACTGCAGCTAGCTGAAGGACAATGTACCGCATCATCACCAGAGGCTAGTAAGAGTGTCTCATGACAATGCGACTGATGCAGGATATGTGTGTGTGTGTGTGTGTGTTTGGCACACACCAGGCTTATTTATGTCCTGGGCTGTTTAAACTGGGTCAGCTACTACTTCTTCTTTTGATGATGATGATGGTTGGAACATATGTGTGTGATTAGTAGATTAGTATGTGATGTTCCTTTGGTTGTCATAATTATCACACACATGCATGCACGCACACGCACGCGCGCGCGCGCGCGCACACACACACACACACAGTTTAGTAAAGACAGTGTAGTCAGACTACAGGTGTGGTGGTGATTGTCAGTGATTCTGTTTATGGTGTATTAGTTTATCAATTCAGTTTCTATGTTTGAGGATGTAATTAACACACAGAATGTGTTCATACTCTAAAATAGCAGATGTACAAGCTGGCAGCACAGCACGAAGTGACGCGCTGTGAGCTTGTATATCTGCTATTTTTGAGAACAACTGTTCTAAATCCTACAAGTTTTCTTTAAAAAAACGTATGTTGCTATATCTAAATTCTAAAATGTAATGGGTTAACACAACCACTGTATTGTAAGGGTACGCTACCCTGGGTTCACGTGGTTAAACATTAGTTACTATATTACCCATAGTGTGTATGACTTTGCTGTCATATAGTAAAACACGGCCTGTTACTAGTAGTATAGCACGTCAATGTTTATTTATTTATTTTGTTTATTTCGTTCTGTAAGGAGTGCATTAGAAATGGTCAGAAATCAATATCACATTAAGAGTGGTGAAAACCCATCACAATACTTTATTAACCTCTGGACTTATTTTGTGTGTGTGTGTGTGCGCTCTTCTCTTTAATGGCAACAGAGAACTTGTACCCGGACATCTTTTTATTGCTTTGAAAAACCTGTCTGGGGCACACATCGTTCTACCAACAATGACAGATGGAAGTAGTGGAGTGATGAGGAATCAGTTGCGACTCATGTTAAATTGTGCCCTATTGGATGGGATGCAGTATGCTGGCTGGGTAGATTAGATAAGCTGGGCTCTCACACTGATCAGTCACAAGAAGCAGCTCACTATAAACACACATCCTTGAATAAGTAGCTGTCTGTGTGGTTGAGTCGATACCTGGTGGAATACTTGGCTGTGCATGCTTTATGAGAAATTCAGCTTAAACGTGTTAATTCAGCGATATCTGAACGGTGAAATGTGGTCTTAAACTCAAAACATCACCTGTTTGGCTGATAATAACAAGGTTATACGCCCATTTCCAAAAATCCTTCAGCAGAAATAGGGAAACACACACACACACACACACACACACACACACACACACACACACACACACACACACACACACACACACACACACACACACACACACACACACACACACACCTCTGAGCCTGCCTCTGTGTGAGAGCTGAGGTATCGTCTGATCCATGTTTGTCAACACATTTTGAGTACTAATTGCTACGCTGATGTCTTGCTGAGAGATGACCTTTCACTACTTAGGCCTGTTAATGTTTCAGCAGGAGAGGAGATGGGATCACAGATTGGATGAAAACTACTTGTTAGAATAATGAGGGTGGTGATTTTGAACTTGATGTCCATGACTTTACCTCACTGGACATTTTGGCCCAAAGCAAAGGATTGCTTGGGGTTTTGTTTAATTCAGGCAACTCTATGGCCACAAAACAAGGTAAAACCTGAGTACATGATCTTAATCATCATTTCAGAAACATGCACATTGCTTGTTGTAGCCTACTTGTTTATCTTTAGTGGCTAAATGCATTTCAATTTCACCTGGCTCTGAGCCTGCTTCCAGGCCATCTGGACAAATACAGGAATGATGCTTTAACCTGCTACTTAACCTCCATTTTTGTATTTGTAAGGGGATTGTGCTCTTGTAAAGCATTGTAGAACTGCTCTCTGCTGCGTGCCATGGCAAGCTGAGACTGCTGTTTGTATTGCTGTGTTGCTTCAGTACTGCCCGATTTTTACCTTGTTGCATAGCGGTGTCTCATGTTGAAATAAAATAGCCGATCTACAAGCTCACAACATCAGCATTGTGATGCCACAGAGTATAAATCAGGTGTAATCCTGCCAGAGCATGTGAGCTAATGGTTCCTACTGTATATAAAATGCTTCTGAGGCACTTTTCTTTCATACCAGTGGGAGTAGCCTAGACCTCAGCATGATCACTGTTGGAACTGGGGAGAGGAGAGGCACTTAAGGAGCTGGAACAGGGCCCAGGATGGCAGTGTGTGGAGTTTTGAGTTTCTACTGTGGTGGCCCAGCAACACTGCTGTGCCTTATAGTGCAAGTCCAGGTGTCTTTTTTTTGCTGGATGTTTGGAAAAATTGATGTGGAACAAAGTTAATTGCTCAATTAGAATGCCGACAGACACTGAGCTGCTAATCCGAAACTTTCAGGAATGGCACAAAGAACTAGTCTTTTGATTTTGGATACTGAATACAACACTTAAATTATAGTTGTTTTACATATAGAGGTAAGCTAAATGAAGTGGAAGTAGTAGCTTACGCATGGTAAACCTACAAGATCTTTGTTCATTAATACACAGCTCTGCTGTGAGTCAAAATCATCCAATTCCATTATCAAAGAACAAAAAGAAAATGGCGCTTTGATCGATCAGCTCGACGGTTTGCGAGATTCGCCCCAGACAATCATGCATGCACACACGCCGTGCGTGTGCACACATAATACCTCAAATATGAATGTACACACAGGCAACTTTTCATATTTTCTTTTTCGTACCACACATGCTAATTTAGTCCTTTCTGCATTGCACATTCATAAAGTGATTATGGTAGCCCTTAAAGTCTTTTTAGCCTGGTGATCGTTATCTGTCGCGCTCCCGTGTCATGCATATTTTGCAGAAAAATCTTTAAAGTCTTCACTGTA
Organism: Gymnoscopelus microlampas; assembly: GCF_963454915.1. Lineage (NCBI taxonomy): Eukaryota > Metazoa > Chordata > Actinopteri > Myctophiformes > Myctophidae > Gymnoscopelus > Gymnoscopelus microlampas. Next base: position 35,278,362 of record NC_139940.1, on the reverse strand, counting down.
AAGTATTCCCATACTTTTAAAGATTTGGGTTGCACATGCATGTAACTCTCAGTGTACAGTAGCTGTCACCCCTGTTTTGCCATCTAAACCAGTGTTTACCAAGCAATGGGTCAGGAGCCATTTTTGGGTCGCAAGTTTCCTACAATTTATTTGTATTATTATTTCAAAAGATTTAAAAAAAAGAAGAAATCTAAACATGCTCAGAAATTCTACAAGCCCACAACACGTCACTGAAATTCATTACCACAATTTTTTATTGTCGTTTCAGTTGATGTCATCAATTAGCTGCTGTGCAGCCCTACTTTGGTCTTAACCATGGGCTGAGTTGCTGCAGGGAAGAAAAGTCCTTATCAGGCTATTTTGTAGAAGAAGTGTGCTCATTAGATTTTTTTCTATTTGGCATGTTTTTCTGTGCACCACATCACAGCTCCACTCTGCCAGCACCATTAAGCATCTCAGGCCATCATCTTAATTAGAAAGTTACATAAAATCTTCATCCTGGTAATTAATTAAGAGCTGCCTGCCGATAGTTGGCTAGGAATAGTTCTGAAGTTTCTCTCTTTTTTTTCCCAGTCTGAAGGAGAAGGCATTACTTTTCTATTAAGCTGGGGACTGAAGATGTAAATGATAATTCAAATGAATTCCAGAGGAGGTGCAGTAGTGTGCACCCAAGCGAGTTAGTTTTACATTTACTGCGGAGATGCTCTCTCAATGTTTGGATTTTATATGCACACAGTGTTTGTGTGTGTTCTGCTACGATGAGGACAGTATTCTCGATGTAAGTTGTGACAGAGCTTTGTTTACTTTCCCAACTCCATGCTGGAGGGAGGCCTTATCTCACCAAACTTCCATTGGTTCTCTATCTCTCACACACACACACACACACACACACACACACACACACACACACACACACACACACACACACACACACACACACACACACACACACACACACACACACACACACACACACACACACACACACACACACACACCTCTTATGCGTTTGGATTGTGTACTACTGTCTGCATGGCTCACTGCTTCTGCATGCTGACAGTTTTTTATGCACACAAATACAGGGGCACACACATACATTTATATATGCAGGCATCTCTCACACACACTCGCACAGCACATAAACGCCCCTCTATTCCTGCATTTTACCTGGATTCCTCCTGTGAGAAGACGGATATGACAGGACAGGCTTGTTAATGTGCCCAGTGGTGACTAAGGGTCCTCCCTCCTAAAAGAGCTTCTGTCGCACAGACACAGCCCTGGGGTTCACTGTCACTCACTGTGTGTCTCTTTCTGTCTCTTGTCTTGCTCTCCCCCAGTCCTCTCATCTGCAAACCAGCCCTGATCTACATTCTAAAGTAACCCAGCCGAGGCATGAGCTCTCCTATGTCATGTGAAAGTCAGATTCACTTTGAAACTATAACCTACAGCACATAAGCCTGTAGAGTATATGTATCTATTTTTCTTTTTTTTTAATACTTGCAATGTATAATGAATGATATAATTGTGCGTATGTGGGAGTCACAGTTACAGTATGAGTTCAGAAGTCTTAAGACCTGAGGACAGAACCTATCCCTGAGCCTGCCGGATCTCTGAGCTCAGCATCTGATGCCAGCTGGTATGTGTACTGGAGATACTGAACTATAACCAATGCTTTAATGTCATTCTTTCCTTTTCTCTATGTTTCAGATATCTGGAGTCTGGGAGTGATCCTGTTCATGTTGGTATGTGGTCAGCCACCGTTCCAGGAGGCCAATGATAGCGAGACCCTGACAATGATTATGGATTGTAAATACACCGTACCTGCCCACGTCTCCAATGCCTGCAAAGAGTAAGTTTCTCTTCCGCTCCCCATTGCACACACCCTGACACACATTCTACATGTACACAAGGGAAGGAAGTTTCAAGTTTCTATGCTATAACCTAGCTACAGGCTAACAGTGAGTACTGGGGGACACAGTCTATTCTGCTGCATAATGACCCCCTGGATGTCTCTTTTACACAGTTTTGATCTCTCTCTTTCCTTCTACCTCTGTCTCTGTAGCTCTAATACAGCACAGTGCACCCTGTGCCCTCTCTCTGCCCTCCTATAGACAAACATATGTGGTCTGGAGAACAGGCAGATTTTGAGCTAGCGAGGGCTTTATTCTTTAGTGATTATGGCTTGAGCTATACACATTGGACACACATCAGTGGAACTGGAGTCTAATATAGGCACCACATTGCTTGCCCTGTCTCTAGAATAAATATTGACTGAAACAACACAGCACCCATAACATTGCCATGGAGGGCCTAAACCAGAAATAAATGATAATGGTCATCAGTGATTAGAGAGGAGATGAAAGTAAGCTAGGTTGTCACCGGAAGGTAGAGCAGTCCATCCCTTCTGCAGTGTACATGATGATTACATCGGAACATTGTCGACTATATAGTGGTACTTGTGGAAAATGCCTTTGAGCAATTTGTCTAGCTGCAGACGTTAAGTTCAACTGCATATAATTCTACAGATACAGCTGTGCAAGACACTAAACCAATACAGGGTGTTCATAGTTTCTGCCACAGACCAACACCTTTCCTCTTCACTGCTTGTTTTTGTGATTGGTGTTAGAAAGTTTGCTTCTTCACTTAGTGCCATGATACTTGGACTCTGTAGCATTGTTCATGGGTCTGTCTATGTTGCCTCAAAATGTAGTCTAGGTGTATTGTTTGACAAGCGGCCTAGGTCACAACGTACACTGAATCCAGTGCACAAGTAAAGCAGTCAAATGTAGCTCCACATCCATAGAACATGACAAACTCGACATGCTGTCATGTTTCAAAATTATATTACCTAGCTTTGCAGGCTTTTACCACTGTAAAAATTCACAGAGTGTCCATGCCTCTGTCCACCCTAAGCTGGATTAAGATAAATTACAGAGAAATCTGACCAACTGACATAGCACAGGTTATTGAATTCGGGTTCTAACTTAATGAGGGTTAGCTTAAAAAGCACACATGCCTTGTCCACTACTGTTAGTAGTGTGAAGGGATAGCTACTTACTTACTTACTTGGATGAAAACAAAACAGCAACATATCCCATTTTCATCAGAATAAACAAACTTTCTTGGTATTCAAAATGCTTTTTAAAAATTATTCAATGGTATTTGAACAGGTTTCATTCATCAGCAGCTGAGCCTCTGACAGAAGCGGAGCTACAATTACTTGACATAGTTGAGAAAGCCCATTCTCGCTGCACATGGAGGTATTTCTGGACACAGAAATAGACTCTTATCTCCTATCATTCAGAGGAGAGATCTGACTAGTACATTGAAGCACTAAGCAAAGAGTACTCTGAATCTGATGGGCTTGATTTCAACACAGAAAGGCATTTGAGCATCACCGGGTTGTCGTCTTATATTTTTTGCCATTTCACTCCTGAATGCATTGGCTGTGCACCAATATCCCTGTTCATGATTCTCGCAGCTGCGTCCCCTGGTGTTACAGTGCTCTATCTTGCAATTCTCTCAGTATTTGCTATCAGAGAGACAGTTCAGCTAGCCTAGGTTTAATCCACAATTTACATACAGCATAGGGGTGCAGCGCAGTGCTTTATTTAGCCTACATTTCTGTGATGGGAACGAGAGACATGCAAGGTGTGATGTGAGTACTGATAGGAGAAATGAAAGATGTCTATGGGGGTGTCACATGTGGAAGTGATTATACAGTGGCAGTGGTGGAAAGAAACTATGTGCATTTACTCGATTACTGTACTTGAGTATAATTTTGAGGTACTTCTACTTTACTGGAGTATTTCCAATGTTATACTTACTTCTACTCCACTACATATCAGAGGCAAATATTGTACTTTTTACTCCACTACAATTATTTGAAAACTTTCCAGATATAAATTATTATATTATAAGACATACATTAATCACTTAAGCCCTATTTTATTCATAGGCTATTTGAAATAGCTGATCTACAAGCTTATAACGCATCGCGGTGCGTGAGCTTGTAGCGTTGTGAGCTTGTAGATCTGCTATTCTCAAACATTTTAGTACTTTTACTTTTGATACTTTTACTTTACTTTTTCCACCACTGTAAAGTGGCAGAGTTTCATTCACTGTGAAGTGGCTTGTACCGTTAAACACTATGTGGGTTTAACATGGGAATGAACTGAAGAAGCTATGTGGGTTTAACATGGGAATGAACTGAAGAAGCTACGGTTTAACGTGGGAATGAACTGAAGAAGCTACGTATGTGGGTTTAACATGGGAATGAACTGAAGAAGCTATGTGGGTTTAACATGGGAATGAACTGAAGAAGCTAGGGTTTAACGTGGGAATGAACTGAAGAAGCTACGTATGTGGGTTTAAAGTGGGAATGAACTGTAGAAGATATGTGGGTTCAACATGGGAATGAACTGAAGACCAAAGAAATGGCACAGCAACTCTAAAGACATATATTGTAAGACATCAAGATGCTACTAGGGAAATTCATTGAGATGTTTTGTGTGGCAATGTTATTTATCAGATACATTTGGTCTGATGTGGAAAGCAAGACACCTACATACAAAGACCATCTATGAATGTAATTGGCAAGAAGGAGGCTAGCCGTCTAACAGTCTGTGTACGTGTTTTTCACATACTGTATGTTTTAATACTTACTTTGATAATATTAAAATAAATATTAAACTTTTGCGATTCTGTAACTTTATTTTACTACTACTTATGATGGGAAGGGAGGAGAGGGAGAGACATGCACTGATGGATCTTTAGTAAGGATTCTGACACTCATACTCCCAAGGATATGGCTTTGTTAGTACAAAATACCACATGATTCATCCACCAAGACACCTCCCTCCTGGTGTTGAATGGAGGATATTTCAAGCTCATAGCCTGCGGCTCCTGTGTGATTTTCCAGTGGTCGTTGATGAACTGAAACTCTTAACGGGGGCAGAACATAATACCAGAGCTTAGATAATCCAAAGAAGCTGTTAATCCCTTTTTCAGTTGGTTGAGACAGGATGAGGAGGACAAACAAGAGGTTGTTGTTCTTCTCACACTGGTTTAGTACAGTAGGCATGCTAACACTTGTTGAGATCTTCATGATGTAATGAAACCATAAAGCTGGAATGTACCTTCAAGGATTGGTTGTAAAATTACACACACACACACAAAAAGGATGGGGATGTCAGTCATTCCATTTAAAAAACTACTGGCTGGATTGCCATGGATTTTGCTGTGCAACTTCATGAACCCCAGAGGATGGCCCATACTAATCTTTATCTTTAGATTCTCAACCTGTGGGCCGTGAGCATAATGCAAATATATTTTATTATAAGATTTTATTGACATTCTAACAGTAACCCATTAAGACCGGGAAAGTCATTTTAGATTTTAACCACTTTAACTCTCTGTGCCAATGAAATAAAAAAAATATGTTCATACTGTGCCAGCATTTCTTTTTTAAAGTAAAAAAAAAAGGTGCTTAGGAAGCGAGATACAGCCTTTTTCAGTTCTAAGTTAAACAAGGAGTGGATGGAGCTGCAAATTTTCAGATAATGATATCTTGGGTTCTGAACATTAAAAAAAAAAAAAAAAAATCCTGAGTTCTTGGCACTGAGGGCATTCAGAAAAAAACTTGGGATATCTCGTTGTGTGGCACTGAGAGAGTTAACCATTATTTTATACTTTGGCTATTCACAAATAGCAGATATACATGAGCTTGCAGATCTGATATTTAAAAAATATATACATATTCAAAGATTTACACAAATATTCATATTTTGATTGGCATCCGCCATCGGCTCTAGTCTAGACCAGGGTTATAGGGCTTGCTCTCTTCCTCCAAATAAAGCTTTCTCTTCCCTCTTCCCACCTCCCTCATCCTCCCCCTGTACCATCTTGATTGCGTCTATGGACAGATTGGATAGAAGGCGAGGACAGCATCAACAGCGTGGCCACTACTAGAACTTGTTGTCTCTGTGACTGACTTCTGGCTAATTGGAGCTGGAACAGTTGAGGCTGTCTGCCTCCGTATGGGTAGAGCTGTGACATGGAAAGCAGCACAGGGGGAATGGGAGACAAACATTGACACAGACTGTGTGTGTGTGTGTGTGTGTGTGTGTGTGTGTGTGTGTGTGTGTGTGTGTGTGTGTGTGTGTGTGTGTGTGTGAATGAGCGGGGGAGCGAGAGAACATGTAGCAAAGCCTGGTTTGTGTGATGTTGAGAGATTGGAAAAAGACATGACCGGGTAAAGATGAGAGGGAAGGAATGAGAACAGAAGAGAATACAATAAGAGAACTGTGTGCTTGGTCTCTCCGTCTACTCCTTCCTTCATGTCCGTCTCCCCTCTTGTTCTCCTGACCCAGAAGGGAGCCTGGCTGGTAGCTCCAGACAGGAGTTGATGCAATAGTGGAGAACTGAGGATACTAGAGATGAGTTTATAAGGGTCACTGTGTTCGATATTCTACTGTAGACATGAAATATTATAGATTCTAAAGCAAGGACTATAACAGAAAAAAACTCCCGCACACTCATTCATTGCCTTTGTCTTCAAATGCAAAAATTCACTTTAATTGTTTACCTTTAAAAACCGTGTGCAGGAGTTTTTTCTGTTGCGCTTTGGGCCCCTGTTTGGTCTTCTCCTATACGCACCTGTTTTTGTAGGTGTGCAAAAGACTTGCTTTTCAAAGCAAGAACTATGACACATTAGTATTGTAACTGACTATAGTTTAATACGAGTAAAACTAAGGCTTTATAATGCAACAATATCGTCTCATTTGCTGTTTTAAAAATGTACTTTGCAGTTTGCAAACATGAAAAAGTTATTCTCTTCTGGGACAAATAATTGTCTGCATTGTAAGAGATGTATTTGAAGTTGTCACAAAAATGTCATCGTATGATTCCTAGATCATAATACTTGAAATACTCAACTGTTAAATTTGCAGATGCAGATTCTGTCAACTTGCAACATTATTTTTGTCGAATCGATGCAAACCCACACCATCTGATTATTTAGTTGTGCTTCATATTTATTCTTTGTGCTACAGAGTTTTTGAACATACTAACCTTACTGTACTTACTCTCTAGAAGTACTGTCCTGAGTAAAACAAAACATCTGACATCTGACCTTTGTCCTTTGTTGCATACATTGCCATGTCAAAGCTCTTGTGCTATTTCACATTTTCATTTCATAATCAATAAGAGCCGAGGATGGACAATGAAATGAAGTCCATTGAAGACCTCTGAACGTCATGCTTCTAGCCTTCTACCTACCTGTACATCTCATTCTTTAGCTTTTAGCACTTTTATTAAACGTGAGTTAACCTCGGTTAACCCACATTCAAGTCTATCTTCGAGAGAAACTGGTTCTTCCATAATAAACCACCTTTGCCCTGACATGTGTGTCAGCTCATCTCAAATGACACTGAAGCAGGTTTGACATTTAAAGATGATGTCTGACACTTAATTAGTGAGTGTTCAATGAAGAAGGGTTGTATGGTGGCTCTGCTGGTCCCCTGTTGACTTATAAGCAGGTACTGTGTTAATTGGCTGGTGCTTGACCTTTCTCTGTGTTATAACCTACCCTTTGACAGAGAGGGAAACAGAGATGCCAAAGTGCCATAGGGTGAGTAACGGCTATGTGCTGACCCTTGAACTTGCGTGTGTAAACAAAGGAAAGGACATGACATATTTTCTCTTTAACTACTTTGGTCAAGTGCTCCCTTCCCCTGTCTCAGCTGTGCCTGCTGCCGTCTCCACTCTGTGTCACACTGTCGTGGTCAGGTCACGGTCATGCTCATGCCTGGGTTTGGCACCTGGGCTCAGTGGCGGCCTTTGCTATTTTTTTGGCATATTTTTCTGAATATGGGGGCCCCATATTAGCTCTTGAAACGGGCCCCCAGATCACTAAGGCCGCCCCTGCCTGGGCTGCACTATCCTATGAAGGGATATCCAGTGACAATCGTCCAGGGGCGTGGCCATTGACAAAACTCGTTGGAAGAACCGCAGTCGCATGCAGGACAGGAACTTACTCTACTGTGGAGATGAAGTGGAGAGACAGAGCTCACCCTGTTAGCGTTGGGACTCTGGCTATGTCAGTGGATTGGTCTGTCCGTCTGTCCATACATTTTGGTCCTAGACAACATCTCAGAAATGACTGGCTGGATTGCTGTGGAATTTCCTGCCCCTTCCTTCTCCCTAGAGAGGGACCTATACTAATGTTGGTGATCTCATGGCCTTAACTCTTGTGCCAGCATTAGCTCAGGCCCAGAATGTCCACAATCCACACATGAGGCTTAATACCTCATGGGCAGATTGCCATGATGACACTTACTGAGCAAACTGTTTCCTAGAGGATAAACCCTACTAATACTGGTGACCCTATGGGCTTTCCTTTAGTGCAGTGGTTCTCAAAGTCGAGTCCAGATACCCTCAGGGGGTTCCAGGGGGCCCAAGCAAAATGATTGATAGTTGGGAATCAACAGTTATTGATCTTTCTCTTCCCCTTGCCCCCCCCCTCTTCTTCCTCCCTTTCTCTTTTTATGAAAATTACAAAAACGATGGAGGTTGCACAAAAACTGTGATCCCATGGCCTTTACTCTAGTGCCTTCTTCCCTCTGTGGTGGTGTTGCCGTTTTCCCCCACTCTAAGCTGCTCTAGTGACTGTGGTGCTCTAAGGATGGCAATGATGACTGGTTCAAACCAAATTTGGTTTAAGGAGCAGAAGGGCTTTTAGACTCTTAGTCATGTTTTTGATTGTATTCTAGGTCAATTCGACATTAGGCCTGGCCTTGATTTGATAATTAGGGTTATGTCATTTGGTCTTTAGTCTCAATGTATTGAAGCCAGTGTGGGTTTGATCCTCGCTAGCGTACAAAAAAATAGACTCCTTTCAGTTCTCCCTTTGGGTCTGCAGTCCCTCTCTCTAGATAAGAAATCCCCACTTGGGCCACAGTCCTATTCTCTAACTGCCCTTTCTGCCAAGTCAGTGGATTAACACAATCTCCTCATTAAATATTCTGTGTGTGTGTGTGTGTGTGTGTCGAGCTATATTTTAGAGCCTGACCAATGCCAGATCTTTGGGTCAGATGTGGATCCCAATTTTGGAGCGTCCTAGACCACTGATTACAGATATTTATTACGATAGTTATTTCAAAAATCTAATTACTTTGAAAAACAATAATTTGAGCAAGGTTTTTAAAATTGACCATTCAAAATGAAAATAAAATTGACAATTCATAAATAGCCAGTCTATCTTCTATTTTTGAATATCTTTTAAAACTTTTCACCTATAATGACATGCCCAAAATCGGGACGGCAGGTGGAAAGTCGTAAACAATTGAGACAAATCAGCTGCATAATTGCACATACCTACCGATGTTGTCAAAAAGTCATAATGGCCGATATATCGGCCAGAACTATGTCTCTGGATCTACTACTATATTTCTTGTCTCTTGCTGTGCGTGCACACAAGTGTGTGTATGTGCACGTGTTTCATTCTGTTCTCTATGCCCCATTGATTTGACTCACCAAAACGCATTTACATGCTTTAATTAATTATTCACCAGCTCATTTTTACATTTTACAACCCCCTCCTTCTCCGTCTCGTCCCTCTGCGTCCTCTCTTGTTTATTTTTGTCATCCATGAATCCATATTTCCAGGGATTAGACTTGGAGGATTTGTTTGTTCTTTTCCGTTCGTTGCCTCTGCTGTTCTCACAGTGTGACGTGAGTGTGTGGCTCAGAACGCCAGTCACATGATCATCATCCAGTCGCACGGGAACGCTCTGTGGTGTACTTCCAGCCCCGTTTCCTGCAATTACTGTACGATGGCCTGGAATGCCCAACACGCAAACGCACGCAGACACACACGCACATAAACAGACAGACACACGCATATCGTACACACGCACAGATGTGGCCGAGCCTGGGTTTGATTAGTTTGTGGGCTGGTGTGTCTTCATTCACGGTTCCTGTCATGTTGTCATCCAGGGTGTATGGTTGTGTGTTCTGACAGTTTTCAGACCAGCCACGTCTTGTTGAAGCCAGTTATTTTTATGCCTGCGCTGTGTCGACAGCCATGGCAGGCATTGTGTTTTCAGGGTGTCTGTACGTCCCGTTCTCATGAACGTGAGATTATTGGCATACATGTGGCATAAACATACACCTGGACTCGAGGATGAACTGATTTTCGTTTGGAGGTCAAGGTCACTGTGCTCACACAACACGTTTCTTTATTGTTAACATTTTGCGCTTGTAGATCGGCTATTTTCACTATTGTAGAAAAATGGGTGCCATCTGTGGGTTTTATAATTAACTAATGAAAGTTTTAACAAGAGCTTGTGACTAGATAATAACTACATTAGATCCATTGGAACACATGTTCTATTTTTCCATTTCCTGAAATGTAACGTTATTTCGGACCTACTGTTCAAGATTATATACAACAATATGAGTCAGTACAGACACGGATGTAAACTGCAACTGGTTAGCGGAGGCGTACAACCACAATGCAGTATTTCAAATTTCCTTTTGTGCTGCAGACATTTCACCGTTGGAACGTGAACGGATGTCTGAAGATCTGAATTCCTGTCTCTTGTTCATTTTCACATGTACACACTGTCTCTTGTGTTTGGGAACACTGCTATCCTGAGACCTATATTTCTCACACACACACACACACACACACACACACACACACACCATCCTCCTCCTTGTGTGAAGTACCAGCTGTTGCATTGGTAAAGTGTGTGTCTCTCTGTTGTCAGATGTAATGGCATCATCAGCCTGCCTGGTCCGTCTCTCCATGGACCGAGATGGAGAACCATATTGAGAAAGGGTTATAACTTATTTGCATGCACATACAGGAGTACTGTGATGTGTTCTACTCTTCTATACCAACACTCAGGATTTTACAGTGTACGGTAATGGAGTAGGTTCAGCACACAACTCATCACATTACACTTATGTGACACATGTCTGTCAGTTAGACCATCGCTAAGTTTCAACTTGCTCAAAGTCAACTGGTCTATTCGTGCCTGTCTACACACGTCTGGTGCTGGTGCTGGTATGTGCGAGCATCTGCACGTGCATGCAAGTGTGTAAATGCCCTGGCATGCACGTGTGTCTACAGTATGTGTGGTTATGAAACCGACATGGAAATGCTCTGTTATCAGCAAGCTGGCAGTGTGTGTGTGTGTGCAGATAGATTGTATATTACCCCTACTGTTGCTACAGCTGCACTGCTGGTGGTAGTGGTCCATAGGGAGTGTAGCTAACTCTGACTAATCCCCAACATGACTGACAGAGAGCCCTGGCCTTGCTCTGCCTTGTCTGTAGCCACGGGGGCTTGGGGGTTGTGAAGTCTGTCCCACTCTGAGTCTGGCCCGGGGGGGATTAGAAAGTGTTGGAAAACTAGATTCTGTTGAACTGAGATGAGGGAAAGTGTATTGGCTTGGTTACTGTGAGAGCACTGCCCTCCAGACTCTTATAAAGGGTTCTGCAGGCGTATATGTGTGTGTGTGTGTGTGTGTGTGTGTGTGTGTGTGTGGGTGGTTGGATAGGACGGGTACGCGTCGGTTCCTGTGCGTGCTTGTTTGTGTCTGTCGGAACCCAAAGTCTGCTGCTGAGTGGGAGTGCTTAAGATGTTTCTCAAATTGAGTACATTCATTCTAGCCGTGGCATCCAGGGAGGCTAATTAAAACACACCGGGACACGGTACACCCCATTGTGAATCCAGGGTCATAGTCAGAAATGCTGTTGTACAGGATAGCTTCAAGTCTTATGAGAAGTCACTGACCGGCCCATCTGTCGCATAGTAAATGTGACTAATCTTCACTGTTAGGATTTTTTTTTATCTGGCAGATATCACATATTTTTGCAGACAACCCTCTGTGCTTTTTATAGTATTAATTTTAGCCCTCTTACCAGATTTCACTTCCCACCAAATCCTATTAAATTGCAATCTCCGTTTGAAGCGGTTCCATTTGCATGAGGAATTCAGGCTGTTAGCCAGTGGCCAGCCACAGTTCCACAACAATAGTCCTGTCAAAGAAGTAAGCCTATGCCTTGTGCTGGTTTCCTATCACTCATATACTTATCCTAACACTCTTTATTTTGAAGATTCATCTCTTAAGTGGTATACAGAGCAACTGTGCTTAAGGAACATATTCCCATTGAGGTATAGTGTTTTTTATGATTAAGTATCCAAAGAGAACTTTGAAACTACATTTAGAAACTAACAGCCTTTTTCTGGAGCCACAACTGAGAGAGTAAAACTAAAAAGGGTTCCCAAGTAGCAGTGGTACACATACTTACTGAGGAAACACTGAGGCTATGTGACAAGGCTACAGGAAATGATGTAGGAGGCAAATAAAACACTATTCACTTTGTGAGTTGTACAAAATGAGTATGAGGAATAGCACTGGGATGTGTCATTCACAATCACTTTGGTCTTAAAATATCGCTGTTTATCATTCCCTCTGCCAAGTCTGTGAATATGTTGATCCATATGCTGACTGTATATGAAATATGTCTGCTTGCTTGCCTTAAAGTACTTCTTTCTCTTCAGAAGCAAGTCCTGGTCTAGAGAAAAAATGCTGCCATGTTGTTGACTGATCGGAAAAAATGACTTATTTTCTTTTTTCTCTCTCTCTCCCTTTTTCAACATTGTTCCACTCCTGATCCCTTGTTACCTCCCCCTTTGTCTCTCTCTCTGCTCATCCCTCCATCCTTTCTTCTCCCCTCTCCTGCCATCTCCTCTCCATCATTCTTCATCTCCCCCACTCCTCCATCCTCTCCCCATCGTTCTTCACTTCCCCCACACTCTCCACTCCCGTCTCTCCATCCAGTCTGATAGACCGCATGCTCCAGAGGGACCCCAAGCGACGAGCGTCCCTGGAGGAGATCGAGAGCCATGCGTGGCTCCAGGGGGTGGACCCCTCTCCTGCCACCAAGTACAGCACGCCACTCGTCTCCCACAAGAACCTGTCGGAGGAGGAGCACAACAGCATTATCCAGCGCATGGTGCTGGGCGACATCGCCGACCGAGAGGCCATCGTGGAGTAAGTTGACTGCTGATGCCGCATTCATGCGCACACACACACACACACACACACACCCACACACACACACACGCATGCAAAATACCATCTAGGGTGTGGTTGGCTGCGGTGGTCACAGTGAAGCGCGCATGAGCTATGCACAGACATAGGTGTGCATGTTAACAACGAGCCTTTCCCTGACACACATGGTTCTGATGTTTAATGCAACCTCAATGTTGGGCGTGTGCCTGCAGCACACAGATGCTGATCAAGATGTTTCAGACAAGTATCTACAAATGTTATACATGCACAGTATACACACACACACACACACACACACACACACACACACACACACACACACACACACACACACACACAGGCAAGCGTTATCAAATGCATGCATGAAGCTGGATGGCGATCAAAGAGGATATAGTGGAGTGTGTATGTGTTGATTTAGCTAAACATTTACATTTTACTTCTTTGAGAGGCTTGTCCGTAGCGTACGTGCGGATCTGTACAATTACAGTGATGGCAATCTCCCTCATGCTCTCCCTTTTGAAATCCAGCCAAACTGGTTCTCTCTTTCTCTCTCTCTCTCTCTCTCTCGCTCTCTCTCTCTCTGCTGACCTGTTATAATCTGTATTACATGCCATAAGAGAGCTGCCAGCAGGCCAGGAAACGTCTTCAATCATTGACCACATTGTCACATGTATTATAAAAAACATGACTTTCATTAGCTTAAGAGGCTAAATCAAATTTTTGGAATAGAATAGCAGTGATGCGTGGTTACCTGCTAAAGTGGCTGGCAGAGAAGACAAAACTACCAGTCATAGCTAAAATGTAATTTTCCCAGTACATTTGTGACATTAAAAGTAGAGCACATGTAACAAGGTACTGAGAAAGCGGTGGGTCTTTTTAAGTAAAGTATACAAAAACGACAACATTTTGCTTGTATTGGTGAATTTTTACATTCATGGCCAGACCTCTATGACATGATGCAACTCCAGTTAAGGAATACTGCTAAAATATGCCCCGTCTTGTCCTTACAGCAACTGGAGCAAATCATCCACTTTGTTCTTGTATAAACCAAGAATCTGATGCTCGGTTCCAATTAGTTTCCTACTACTAACCAAGACTTCCCAGTGATCTCATGTCACACCAGTCCTGGCTGCTCTGCTTTGGCTTCCAATCAAGGAAGGATCGCATTTAAAATGTATCTAATTGCATAATATCGTTGCTACTGTCGGGCAAGAAACCTCGTCTCTCAAATGTTAAACATAATTATTATCTGTCGGGTGGAAACCTCATATGTCCAAAACTGTTACTTTTCACCATTCAAATTCAAAAGTAGCCATGTTACGAGCTTGTGGTTCTGCTGCTTTTGATGCTGTAGTATGATGAAGTATTGGGCAGTAATTTACGAAAAAACGCAAAAAAGGAAAACTCTGGAGACAACAGCGCCCAATATCGTCATACAAGAGTGTCGTGCAAAAGTAGCCGTCTACAAGCTCACGATGTGTCGCGATTAGGGCTGGGACTCGATAAAAAAAAAAATCAAATTAATTAGAGGCTTTGTAATTAATCGCAATTAATCGCATTTTAATCGCATATCAATATTTGACCTGAGAACAGTGAAAAGCATTTTTTTTCAAATGTACATGTACTCAAGAACTGTACTGAAGTACAATTTTGAGGTATTTGCACTTTTGAGTATTTACGATTTCTAATACGATTTCTAATACTTTTACTTCTACTTCACTATATCTCAGAGACTCCACTACAATTACTTGAACACTTTACTTACGTTGTAGATTTCGATTATTATTGCAAATAGCAGAACTACAAGTGCAACACATTGTGAGCTTGTAGATGTGCTATTTTCCACCACTGGAGGCTGGTAGAGTGTGTTGTTACTGTGGTTTTATAGTAGTTTAATTAATTATTAATAAAAATCGCGCGCATGTGACCCGCACCGCATCGTGCACCCCCCCAGCACGGTGCTCTGGGGGGGGGGGGCAGTTCTGGGCATCCATCCGTCATCTACAGTATACTGTGTAGTTGCTTTGCACAACTCTGGCACATACTACAGTACATCAGATCAGTGAATTGCTGATCACTTTATAAACTACTTAGGTTCTCTGAGCAACATTTGAGGTGACCATGCATTTGCTGTCCTGGCTCCTTGGTTATGGAACAGTCTCCCCCTGTGGGTCAAGTCAGCAAACTCTGCAGTGTGTGTTAAATCACGTATTAAGCCCTATTTTCTTGCTAAGGTGCCTTATTGAGGTTTTGATTGTTCTGTTTTTAATTTGTCCCCATCTACGTTTGTGTTTTTACTTACTGTAGCACTTTGTATCTCATTTTTCGAAAACGTCACGTAGGCCACTTACAATATTTACAATTTAGGCATTTAGCAGACGCTCTTAATCCAGAGCGACTTACAGTACAATAAGCAAGGTCAACACAAGGTAATACATCAAATGCATTGAAATAGTAATCTAGGATCATAGGCAAACCAAGAACCTATCATTAGTGAATGCTCAAATTAGTTAATTAAATTGTTCATCATTATTAAGCTGCATAGCTCAAGCAAGCAATCATCCCTCCGGGCTATGTGATATAGTCTGACCTTGGTTGGCCTAGCAACTAAATAGGCAATCACTGATCAAATCCCTCGAGTATGGTGGAGTACAGCTTTGTTTATGTTGGTGGTGGGCGGGCGGCAGTGGCTCAGGTGGAAGAGCGGCCGTCTTGGAATCACAAGGTTCACAGTTCGATCCCCGGCTCCTCCTGGCTGCATGTCGAAGTGTCCTTGAGCAAGACACTAACTGCTCCAGGTTTAGTGCCTTGCATGATTTCCTCTGTCGTCGGTTTGTGAACGTTTGTGTGAATGAGTGAAATACATTATGAAGTGCTTTAGTGGTTTAGCAGTGGTTCTCAAACTTTTTCATGTCAAGGACCCCCAAAATGTTATGCATTTGGCTGCAGACCCCGATCTCAAAAATATTTTGTGCCCGGGATTTTTCAAAAATAGCCAAAGTATAAAATAATGGTTTAAGTGGTTAAAATCTAAAATAACAGATGCTTTCCCGGTCTTAATGGGTTAACTGCCTGACATTGGGGGCCTCTGGTGTTTTGGTTGAGAAATGCACAGCTTAAGACATTTGATTTGGTGGGTCTACAATATCATCTTCCTATATTAAAGTTGGCTAATGGGAGGGGGGGGCAGGCGGACCTCTGACATCACTCTGACTCAGACGTAACCATAAACAAACCCGATGCGCCCATATATAAGTATGTCACTATGACTCAGACATAACCATAAACAGACCCGATGTGCTCATATTTAGGCATGCCACTATGACTCGGACATAACCACAAACAAACCCGATAAGCATACAGTATATGGAGACCCGGTTGTCCAGGGCCACAGATTCAACTGCTGTACCCATATATAGTCATGTGCAATCCCAATTGGCCACAATTTCTAGCCTAGCCTTATTATTTACAGAAGTCAAAGAAACGCAGAGATAGGAACAGAAAGTGTACATCCATCACATTCAACAAGCATTGTTTTTTACTTGCAGCCTTCAGTCTCTGTTACCTACAGGGCTGTAGGAACATCTTTGTTGGAGAGAGACAAACACATTGCCCTTAACCCACTCATTCCGGGAACGCATCTGTCATTTTAGATTTCTTTGGCTATTCAAAAATGGCAGATATAGAAGCTAATAGCGCGGCACCGAGGGCCGTGCTGTGAGCTTGTAGATCTGCTTTTTCTTGACAAATCGTGAAAAGTTGTGCAAATCTTTGAATATATATATTTTCAAAGCGAACAATTGTAAATTATTTTGTTCCAGGGACCCCCAGAAGCAAAGATTTGAGTTACAAATATACAAGTATAAAAAATATATACATTCAAAGATTTGCAAAAAATGTCATTATTTTTCAAAAAATAGCAGATCTACAAGCGCTATGAGCTTGTATATCTGCTATTTTTGAATAGCCAAAGAAACCTGAAATGACAGATGTGTTTCCGGTTTGAATGGGTTAATGGTTAGACCACATACAGTGCTACAGTATGCCTGCTTTGTCTTGTTCCTTCATCCTCCTCATGGGATCCTGTGATACGAGACATGACATCCCATTGCTTCCTACACACTAATGGAGGTCATGTTTGTGTGCGTTGTGTGTATGCTTGTACTGTATGTCTGCCTGCCCTCGTGTGTGTGTGTGTGTGTGTGTGTGTTAGCACGCACACAAGCGCACACACACACACACACACGCTATGATCATGCTTGTGTAATCCCATGAGACGGTAGTAAAGTGCTAAACTGTGCATTTGTATCTCTTTACAAGCTAGGCTTTGGGCACTGAGCATCAATCATTTATGGGATGTGTGAAGTACATGAATTGGTTGTGCTATATTCTTTCTGACATCGTCATGCTGTAGCTGTATTAAATTCTACATGGTGTACTACAATAAAAATATATATATTTATAGGTCACACATCCAATAAGATATGGATGAAATTGTGTTTTGTATAAGTATTTGGAGAAAAAATAAAAGGTACATATGCTGATATATTGTATCCACACCCTACTAGATGGCTCTCTCTCACATGCACAGTTGAGACCTAATGTTTCAAATCTGTACTGTAGGGTCTAGTGATGAGCGGGCCGACCCGTAACCCGCGGGTCAACCCGCGGCGCGGGTGGGTCGAGTCAGGATTTCAGAGGCAATTATGCGGGCTGCGGGTGAGCGGGTCAGTCTCTCACACGCAAAAAAAAATAAAAATCACATGCTCTTGTTTTGTCTTTATTCCTAATAAGAATAATAACAGTAAAACAGTTTGAATACACTTGGGGTGTATACTTGAAGATTATTTTCCTTCATGATTTTACCGATTTTTTTTTTTATACCGCGGGTCGCGGGGCGGGTTGAGCCACATCACTAGTAGGGTCCATCCATCCATTGACAAAATGACTACACTTTTACATTTTGTGTTTTTAGAAATGCCTATTCACTTATTCGCTATTCAAAAATAGCAGATATACAAGCTCATAGTGCCGCGCTATGAGCTTGTAGATCGGCAACATTTGTGCGAATCTTTGAATATATATATATATATTATTTTTTTAAAGCGAACATTTTAACTCAAATCTTCTTCAAAACTGCTTCTGGGGATTCAGCAAAATGTCTTCTAAATCCTAACAGCTTTTTTGGAAAAAGTTATGTTTCTATATCAGTGGTTCAATTTGATTCAAAAATGTTCGCTTTAAAAATAAATATAATATATATATTCAAATTTTCACGGTTTAAAAAAAATAGCAGATCTACAAGCTTGTTGCGCGGCACTCTGTGCCTCGCTATGAGCTTGTAGATCTGCTATTTTTGAATGGACAAAGAAATCTAAAATGACACACAGATGCGTTCCCGGTCCGGTCTTAATGGGTTAAGGTCATTTTGAAAATGACCCGTCTCTTTGGACACAGACAAAATGTGTGGGTGCGAAAACAGAAAGAGTTTTTGGAGTGCATAGTGCCTGCTGTACATGGTGCCTAATAGACTATAAACAAATGCATAACACTGTCCTCCTGTGTATGCAACTGTTGGCATCAGTCCTGAGTTGATTGGTTTGTTCTCTATTATACAGCTGAGCACTAATCCCACTTGCTGCTCAGGGAGTCTGTTTTTTCTTTTCCCGTAGAGTTCGCAGATCACATCAGGGTCACATGAATCAGGATGCCATGTTTAAATACTTGAAGATAATTGAATCTATTGGGTTGAGCTACTTGAAGATAAAACAGCCCTTTAAGCCCTGCATGTTAGACTGTTGAGAGATTGTAGTTAACTTTTGAGGGAATAATATTAATGTATGTCAGGTTTGAAGTTGGGATGGGTTCGAATAATCGTTTTTAGGATAAAAATCGAATATTCTTTTCTTTAAAGAATATTTTATATTTTCTTTAATTACATTTTAATTTAGGGGCGTGGTCCAATATTCAAATCATTATTAATAGAATTATAGTAATTGAATTTCATTTTGGTCACTTTTACACATCCCTAGTTTGAAGATATTTTTACCCCGATTAACCACTGGGGGGGAGCCAAAAATAGCCACTCTAAAGCTCGCAACGCGTCATGTTTCGAGCTTGTAGATCAGCTATTTTTGGCGAAGACTTTTGGGGTAGACAGAAAAAAAGCGGTCCAAGTACAGAGCCATCTCAGGTCCAGTTTACAAAGTTTAGAGGCTTTAAGTGTTCCAGAAGACATAGAGAAATTGTTGGGAGGCAGTGGCTCAGGGGGTAGACGCCGGACCATCTTGGAATCGGAAGGTTCCTGGTTAGATATCCGGCCTCTCCTGGCTGTGTGTCAAAGTATTCTTGAGCAAGACACTGAAACCGTAACTGCACCCGATGAGCTGTCGTGTGTGCTATCGGTGTGTGAATGTATGTACTCATGGGTGAATGTAATGCACATTGTATAAAGAGCTTTGGAGAAAGGCGCCATATACATTTACCAATTGCCATTTTGTTACTATACATCATGATAATATAGACATAATGGTTTAATACAGCGGAGGAGGTGTATCAATTAAAGCTGTTTAACACACAGAAAGCGAGAGAGACTGTTGCTTGGATACAGCAGGGATATGTAATTAGTTTTTCCTTTTTTGTAGGAGCGCTCCTCTCCTTGGCATGTTGTTACACTGCGGACGGCTTCATTGCTGGTCGTTGAATGGCGTGCGTTGGGTAACTGGATGAATGACCAATGATGAAGTGATCTCCATAGGATGGCTGTGGCCTGTGGGCAGGGTTGGGTTCCCAATTCCAATGTTTAATCCATTAAGACTGGGAACGCATGTGTCATTTTAAGATTTCTTTGGCTATTCAAAAATAGCACAAGCTCATAGCGTGGCACAGAGTGCCGCACTATGAGCTTGTAGATATGCTATTTTTTTGGGTAAATCTTAGAGTATACGTGATTTTTTGGGGTGTGTGTGTGTGTGTGTGTGTGTGTGTGTGTGTGTGTGTGTTAAAGCGAACATTTTCAACTCTGATCTGTGCTTCTGGGGGTCCCTGGGACGACATATTTTGAGATGGGGGTCCGCAGCCAAATACATATCACTTTGGGGGTCATTGACATGGAAAAGTTGGAGCACCACTGATATAGCAACATACTGTCATTTGTATTTGGCCTCGGACCGACCCCCATCTGAAAAGGTTTTTTTCCAGGGACCCCCAGAAGCAAAGATTTGAGTTACAAACGTTCGCTTAAAAAACAATATATACATATAAAGATTTGCACAAATTTTCCAAGATTTTTCAAAAGAATTGCAGATCTACCAGCTTGAGTGCCACGCTGTGAGTTTGTATATCTACTATTTTTTGAATAGCCAAAGAAATCAAAAAAATGACACAGATGCGTTCCCGGTCTTTATGGCTTAAGCTCGCGTGGTTGTCGTGATATTATTTTGGTGGAATCTAGACTCAAAGAGCATCACAGACCCCAAAATGTAGTGGTTAGATAATTAGACCACTGAAATGTTATTACACTGCCTTGTCTGACATCAGTGTATTAGACAGACCCTACTGTGGGCATGGCACATATTATTGGGTTACATAACAGCATTATATTGCCCCTCCCCCCATGTGCCATCTAACTCAATGGTTCTCAACATGTGTGCCGTGAGGATAATCGCAAGAAGTGGGCCCCCAAATAATTGGCAAAACACTAAGATTTTATTGATTTGATATCAAAACATCTATGTAAAAAAAACTTGGTATGTTTTCTTCAAAATCTTGAAAAATGACTTTTCATTGTGATAAATGGGAACTTAAAGGATATTGATCCAAGCCAGAACAAAACTTTTTCATTAAAATAACATGCTCTGAAAATGCACATCTGACCACTTAACTTTTAAGTGGTCAGATGGGTGTGTCAGCCGCGAATGCTTTCGAGATTTTCAAGTGGGCCCTGACCCAGAAAAGGTTGAGGACCTATGATCTAAACTAAACTAGTTTCCTCCTTCCACGTTGCTGCTGTTGTGTTCCTCTATGCATGGTGTTGTGACACCTGCTCTGCTATTGGTATGGGTTTCCTCCTGTGGTTTTGGTTGTAGTGGTTCAGGAGCCGTTTTATCAGAAAGCCTGCCCATCATTTAGAATTTTGAAAATGTTTGATTCTCACACATTTTATACATGTTATCGTGTTTCTTTTTATTCTGAATTCCATTCAGCTTTGTTTAAATTACTTTGTAACCTTGTTTTGATCAGTTATTATTATTAAAAGAGGGTGTGACAGGGACCCACCTTTGGTATTATAATGAACAACTAGCATGACTGAATACCAAGGTGAGAGCAGTGGTTTTCCTCGCTGTAAAGGTTTTTAAGACGCTATGTATCTAGCTATCTGGCCGCCCTTTGCCTGGTGAAACATGCCTCCCATGATGCAATGTTTTTTTTCTACCGTTGGGAAACCCTCCGTGGTGGTAGTTGTGATAGTTCTCTTGTTGCATTGGCATTTTCTCAGAGATCTGGAGATCAACTATTACCACCACATCGCAGCCACATAACATCAGTGTTGTTCCGCGATGTTAAGAGCGCTGTCAGTGTGACATTCAGTTGTTTCCCTCGTGTGGCTCCCTTGAGACCAACGAGCTACGACCGCATCACACAGCCCCACACTGTGTGTCTCATTCTGTGGTGCTGGTGACAGCAATTATGACATTCAGTAGCCCAAGTCTTGTGTCGTTCCCTGGAAGAATGACCCTCTGCACAGCCAACTATCTCTGATCATTTCCTAAAATAATTTATTCCTCTCTGTATTTCACCATTTCCTTAACCACTTTAATGCTGGCATGCTGGCAAGCACTTCGTTCCGCATTCAATAAATACATGTCCTTACAATCATCCCAATGTTGTGTTATTTCAGAGCCCTCGAGACCAACAAATACAACCACATCACAGCCACCTACTACCTGCTAGCAGAGAGGATCTTAAGGGAGAAGCAGGAGGAGGTGGTTCAGACGCGATCCTCCAGCCCTAGTAACATCAAGGCACAGTTCAGGTAATACACACACACACACACACACACACACACACACACACACACACACACACACACACACACACACACACACACACACACACACACACACACACACACACACACACACACACACAGGCAATCCCATTGTGCCTTTGTATGCATATTTATATCAAAAGAAAAAAATGTATACAAAGTAGTGCTGCATGGAACTTAAGAGATCAGATCACCTATTCCAGTTTAGTTCAGCGTTTTTTTATTGCACAATTTAATAGTAATAATAATAGCTTGTTCACCCACGTTCACCCATCATTTATGACCAAGACCTAAAAATAAGAATACCAGAATAATATTCTATAATAATGATTAAAAAGAGCAATAAAGGAACAAAAGTCCACAAAAAAAGGTGAAAGCACATAAAACTGGTGTAATGGGTGAATCAGTGATGAGTATCAGTGTAATTGAATGTGTTTGTTTGTTGATGTGGTAAACAGTAAGTACCTGTGGGTGGGCTGTGTCCATGATGATGTCAGAGGGCTTAGAAGGGAGGACACAAGTTTGCATATTAACCAAATCAATTCTAGTGTCCTTGCTAGATATTAAATTCTGTACGAAATGCTGTACTGTACAATACATCAAAACACATCACCGAAGGTCCGAAGGCGGAGCTTGCCGTTTCAAAAATCCACAGAAATGATAGCCCTACTAATCATGATCAAATTTTACTTTCCCTTGTCTATGGTCCCCCCCGGGCGCTCATCATAACCATCTGAGCAGCCATCAGCTGAGTGAAGCTTAAACTGAACATTTTCCGTGGTCCTAACAAAGGTCTCCCTTTCCTCTTTCCTCAAGACTGGTTTAGATCTCAAAAGACATTGTTCCCATGATTGTCCTCGCTGTGATCAGTGTGTAGTTTTACTTCCTGTGCCCACCGGGCCCAAGAAAAGAGAGTGAAAGGAGGAAGCGGGGCGGCAGTAAATGAAATCTGGACCTTTTCCTCGGTCTGCGTCTTTGACAATATCCTTGATCTTAAAAGGCAGAGGCAGAGAGTGTGCAGCGTACAGTTATAAAAGGAAATAATAAGAGGAATGAGGAACAAATAAGGAAGAGCGGAGAGAGGAGCACCACAATCTCCAGCAGGCTGACCTCGTGATATAAAACCTAGTTGTTTTATCTCACTCCCCCAATGAAGAGCTGCAGAGAGAGAGAGAGAGAGCCCCGGTTCATCTCCCTTCAGTGTGGATTACTAACAAAGATTAAAAGAGGAAAAGGAGAGGGGAGTAAAATGTGACCCAGCTCCAAGTAGAAAACACATACTTCATGGCTCCAAGTACCTACAGTAGGAATAGACACTTACTGTATGTACAGT
Source organism: Gymnoscopelus microlampas (assembly GCF_963454915.1). Taxonomy (NCBI): domain Eukaryota; kingdom Metazoa; phylum Chordata; class Actinopteri; order Myctophiformes; family Myctophidae; genus Gymnoscopelus; species Gymnoscopelus microlampas. Next base: position 35,254,892 of record NC_139940.1, on the reverse strand, counting down.
CCTGTTCATCTAGTCTTATTTGAAGCTGGTTTAAGGTGATGGCACCAACATGCTTCTTCTCAGACATAATGCTCTCTACATACAGTAACATTCTCAGTGTTCATTTAACTCTGACAGTGTGACCAACAATTTTCGTCGCAATGCGTCGTTGTGAGCTTGAAGATCTGCCATTTTCCCCAAAATCTTGAAGGTGAAATGTGGAATATGTTTTCAGATGGGAATACACAGACAATTACATATTAAAGGTAAGGTAAGTGATTTGCTTTGGTTAAAATAAGTGTTAAATAGCTCTATATTCTGATAGTACTCATTGCTATAGAGTGTTTGTTCAGTATTAGGAGTCTCCTTGTCTCTCCACCTCTTTATTAAACAGAAAATGCATTTTCGTTTCAGTTTAATTTCCAATTTTATCCAACCAGGATAGAGAACTCAATCAGGATATAGATTAAACAAGTGAAATTGGAAGTGATGACACTAAGAAATGAGCAGACAAAATTGGAACTGGAACACTATACAAATTAAGCTTAAAAATTGGTACTTTCTCCTGATTGACTGAGATTTTAACACCTACCGAAAAATGTATTTTCTGTTTATTAAAGAGCTGTAGAGACAGGGAGACATCTGTTACTGAAAAAACACTCTATAGCAATGATTACTATCAGAATATAGTGTTTTAACCTTTTAACAAAATACTTTTTGTTTTAACCAAAAAATATCACTTACCCTACCTTTTAATCTGGGGTCCTTCACATGAAACTGTTTTAGAACCACTGGTTTAAACATTAAACAATATTTACAAGCAACTGTACAGAAAAACGAGCCCAAAGTCTCTTATAATAAGCGGACATGGCAACACTGGTTCAGTACAGTACAGTTGGGCTGGGCAATTAACTGAAAATATCTGGAAACAGACATTTAGAACCCATCTAACTATATAAATGGCGACCAACTTCCGCACCCTCGGTGTCCACACCCCACAGCTCTGTTATCGACTAAACAACGCACCGCCAGACCACATGTCGGCAACTGACTCGCCACGGCGGCCGCGCTGAATTTACGCCTCGCGTAGGGGACATCTCACTGCTAACTACACCTTTTCCACCGCGCAACATAATTAATTCTACTCACCAAATGTCGGACAAAACGGAAGGGGAGGCAGCTTCGTACCGTTTACCGTGCGCACGACCTCATCACCACAACAGCACGCAGCCGCTGCGGGGGTTTTTTCCTTTTTTTCCAAACTTTTTTTTTGGTCACCATTTTCTCCAGGCACCATTTCTGGTGTAACGTCGGGTGTTTCTTTTCACCAGCCAATCACCTTTCACGTTGCCACGTCCGTTGCCACGTCGCGCTGACGTACGCTAAACAAGCGCTGCCGTGCGCACAATGCAAACGAGCCCAAAGGCGCGCAAAAATAAGCCGACTATTGCTTAGACACAAAGTCAGACCTGGCAACGCAGCCTAGGCCAATCATGTGTGAGAGATCTACAAGCTATGGGGCAGAGACGCCACCGTATCTTAGCAACAACTACAGCGCTCACTCTCATTGGTCCTGTCACGCTAAGAGCAGTCTCCAGACAATGGCATCGCAGACAGCTTGCTGTTACTGCTGTAGCCATCACAGGCAGTTGCAGCACGACGGACAGGGCGCTGTGATAGCTGCCATGTCGCTAACGCTAACCTGGTTGTCATGCCTGCAGCGGCTGTGCAATCACTTTGTCAACAATGCACGTTCGTGTGGTGAATGTCTATATTGCTGCTCAGTTCGTCCATTGCACATGGTGTATGTTTGTGTGTGTCTTCTGGAGAACTATGTAGCTCCACAGCAACTACAGTAACTAACGTAATGGCAGGACCGCCCCGTGCAACGCATGTTAGGCTGCATTATGGTCATGTAGTAATTTCAGATAATTTCGCTCCGATTACAGCAGTGTTTATCAACCCTTTCACGCCGCCCCCCCCCCCCCCCCCAAATACACGTACTTGATCTGGGACCCCCCCATTCTGTTTGACTCCGTTCCACAAGTAAATATTGTGAAAATAGCCGATCTACAAGCTCGAAACGCCTCACGTTGAGAGGCTTTGTAAGCTTGGAGATCGGCTATTTTCTACATGATTGCCTCTTTCTTACATTCTTTGCCAATGTGGCCCATGTTTTCATAGCATAGTTTATTGACTACTTCTGTTGCAGAAATGGCCATTTCCTTTACTTTCGGTTTTTTATTGTCTCCGCCAGGCCGAAAGGCATGGCGCAAGACTATGTTTCACCCCCTGTCCGTCCGTCTGTGATAGCTAATCTCTCACATCGTACACTTGATCGCAGCAAAATAACAGCCCGATGTGGAGAGTCAGTGAGAGCTGGATAAACGACGTAAAATGTGTCAAAAGGAGTCTGTACGGCTGTCGATAAATGAACACATGACGTCGGTGGGAGAGGAGATATTGTGTCTTTTGGACAAACAGCAGCGTGGTGCTGATGTTTGTTGTGTGAAGCAGCTTAATGTCAGAGTGTTTGTGTTGGAGCGCCTCAGTGCGGCTGCAGAGTTCATGAGCAACCTCTTCCACAGAGACACAGAGACACTAGAAACTCTGCTGGGGAAAAAAAACACTGCTGGCCATTGACTTTCCTATGGACATTGATCTACACACTGCAGGTATATCTGCTACACACACAACATCAAACTACACACTGCAGGTATGATGCAGCGTTTGCATTACAGCCAGCATGCCAGCGTAGTTCCCATATGGTTTCAAGGTGGGCTAAACCATATGGACCCCATGTCAGCAATGTCAGCGGCATCCACTTCAGTCCCAACTGCGATGCCCATGCAGGCTATAAGTAGCTTCTACCTGGCCCTTAGGTGGGCCCCAACTAGCCATGTTTATGTGGGACCAAGGCGGGTCCTAACTGGGTTTGCCCATGCAGGCTTTAACTGGGTTCTACCTGGGCCCTAGGTGTACCCTAACCAACCACAGTGCAGTGCCCATCGCTCCAATTGTTGTGATGTCAGGGCTCTCAATACTGCACATTGGTGGAGGAGGAGGGGCCGCAGGGCGACCGCACACATCGCTGAACCAATGGTAGCCCACGGATGTTTCCTCTGTGGATTTACAATCTGCCCCTCTATGCCACATATCATCCGCACTACAGGGCCTTCACTGACCGAGCCACGGCCCCACTGACCCTCATGACGCTACGCCACTTAAACGTGCGGCAGCATGCGCTGGGTTGCCAGGTTTGCACAGCCTGCGCCAGAAACAAGCAACCACCTTCATGAAAAAAAAAAAAACACCGAAATGGTCCGCAATGTTCCAGGGGTGTCCCCGCGCGTCCCAACACTCCACAGGGGGTCAGTGGACCATCAGGGGGTCCGCGGACCCCCTGTGGACCCCCTGAAACATAACAAATATTATTTCTTCAAATTTTTTCCTTTTTCAAAAAAAAAATTCCACAGTTTCACTCCGGCGATTTGGGTCCCCCAATATACACACGGCCACGCTGGGCCCCGTGCGCGGCTGGGGTTGAGGGGGGCGTAGCCCCCCGAAACTCTAGTTGCTAATATAGGTTAAACGAGTAATCAAGAGTTTTTTTTTTCTCGTTTTTTCAACTAACAACTTAAGCATGTGAAAATAGCCGATCCACAAGCTCACTTGTCACTCTCTGCTATATTTTGCTTTTATATAATCGTTCATTTATCATAATGGAGGCAATAGTTTGAAATAATCGTGACATTGAATTGAAGTCATGTCGCCAAGCCCTAATGTACTGTATTTGTGTGTGTGCCGCTGGTGTGTGTCGAGCTAAATGAGGATCCTTCCATGGGATTAATTGCGCTGACTGCAGTGTCGCCGAGGGACCGACTCTGTCTCACTGTTTGTTTTCAGCTCTTCTCTGTCAACACAAACTTTCCAGAAGATTGTTTGCTGAGCAGTTTTCTGAGCTGTATAATCAAGTTCACCCACTGGCACAAACAACAAAGTCCAGCCAGTGTTCAAATACCTCACCGCTTTGATGCCTTTGTTAACGCGGCTCATTTCAAGAGTTATTAAACGTCCCCAAAATCCCATAGGGACACCTTGTGATTTCCATTTTCAGCACATCAGTTATGCATACCTGTACATTTATGGCACGCTCGATTTATGTGCAGAATCAAAATACAGAATGCAAATTGAAGTACTGTGCCTAGTCTCAAAACAGCCGAGAAAATTGTTTTAGAAATAAGTGAGGTAATTTGGGTGTCTGCTGGGTGTCGATTCTGCCAACAAATGTTCCATGAAATGACACACATAAGTCAGAGAGATTATTTATAGAATTCCCAGGGCATTCCTCCAGCCGATGGCTGACTGTTAGACAGGTTATTGTGCAAGGAGAAAAAAAAGACACAATCTCCCATGCAGGATAAGCTTAGAGTAAATTAAAATGGTATTCAGCTTCTGTATTGACTGACATTCACTGTCATCCGCTTGTGCAGTTGACTAATCTGCTTTGCGAACTCCATTTCTCTTCTGTGCAAATCTTGGCAAGATGGCAGACTGCATTTAATTAGTGCATTGCTCAGTGTCGTTGAATAGAGGTGCTTATTTTTTTTTGCTAACAATAGCAACACAGATAGACAGTTGGGTCTTTGTGTAGCAGGCTTACTAAATAATACAGTAAATAAAGAGGAGGTATGACTTGCAACTCAAAGTCATTTTAGATTTTTGCATTGGCTATTCAAAAATAGCTGACAAACAGTACAAGCTCACAGCACGTCACTTTGTGCCGCGCTGTGAGCTTGTTTTGATTTTCTTTTGAAAAATCTTGAAAGTGCGAGAACTACTGATTTTAGAAGGCATTTGTAGAATCAGCCTCAGGTCTTAATGGGTTGATTACTATTGTTATGATCGTAATGACTCTCAGAGATGCTGCTAGCCCTGCGTCCTGCGTCTCTGACGCACCTTTTTAATAAAGGACGCATTAAACCAACCGTCACTGCGTCCACGGGACGCATACAACTAAAGCGAGCCGTGAGCCACGCAGCCCTGCTCCAAAGCGAGCCGCGCACCAAACCGACCCGCGCGCCAAGCCGAGCCGCGACCCGCGCGCCAAACCGAGCCGCGACCCGCGAGCCAAACCGGGCTGCGACCCGCGCACCAAACCGAGCCGCGAGCCAAACCGGGCCGCGACCCGCGCACCAAACCGAGCCGCGAGCCGAAACACCGACACGCGACACGTTGTTTTCAGATCGTTATTTTCGGTGTTTCTGGGACCCATTTGAATGACCACCTGTGGGTCCCGGGACCCATTTCATTGAAAACCTAGCAACATCACTGGACTCTGTCTGGTCTTTCTGTCCTCTGTAGGCAGTCGTGGCCCACCAGAGTGGACATGCACCAGGACATAGAAGACAGCCTGGCGGCGTCTTCCATCTCCCATGGCGGGGGTCCGCAGTCGCCAGCCCGTAGCGCTGAGAACCTGCTCAATGGACACCGCTCCAAGGGCCTGATGGAGCTCGGGAGAAGAGAGGAGAGCACAGTGACAGACTCTGCAGTACAGCCAGCACAGGTGCTCTTATTTTGTCATTTAAGCAACAACAGCATAATAGTGGGTTGTGCAGGTGAGATTTACAAAACCATGTGGGGTTTATAAAGTTAATCTCACCTCATTTAACAACAAAAATACAATAGAAATGAGAAAAGTAATCAGAAAATGTAAGCAAACTTATTTGGCAACATAAATACAGCAATGGATACACGGTATGATTGAAAATAGAAACATTTGTAGAATAATAAACAGGACATTTTATGCAGTGATCTGCTGAGACAAAAGTCACCAAGAGTTTTGCGTTGGTCATGTTTTTTTTTATTTCATTTCAACAAATTTGTCTGATCAGCTTTTCTCTGGTTCCAGGGAGCCTGTGCCAGTGCCTTGGGCCCTGCTGCTGGCTCTAGTTCTGCCCCCCACAGGGGTCCCACACCCTCCATTACAGCCAAGCAGCGAACATGCCTGTTCAGGTGGGCCGCATTGAAATGCTTCTCCTTTTTTGTTCCAATTTTTATGTGTTCATGAGCCAATGTGAAACAAACAGAAGTATCTGCTTGATGAGTCAAAATGTTTAGGTGTTGAACAGTGAATGAATGAATCCGTTTTCTGTGTCATCGTTCGTCAGGGTGGAGGAGGATGAGGAGGAGGAGGAAGAACAAGACCCGTCTCCGCTGCCCGCGCAGGTGGTCCTGCGCCGTAAGCCCCCGTCCATCACCAACCGGCTGACCTCCAGGAAGAGCGCCCCCGTGCTCAACCAGATCTTCGAGGAGGAGGGAGAGTCGGACGATGACTTCGACTTGGACGAGGGGCTGCCGCCCAAACTCAGCCGCCTCAAGATGAACATGACCGGGGGCGCCGCGGCCGCCACCGGCAGCTCCACCTCCGGCGCCGGGTCCGCGTCGTCGCCCGGCTCCACGCAGAAGCGCTACCACCGGCGCAAGAGCCAGGGCCGGGGCTCGTCCTGCTCCAGCTCGGAGACGAGCGACGACGACTCGGAGAGCCACCGCCGGCGCCTGGACAAAGACTCTGGCTTCAGCTACAGCTGGAACCGACGGGACAGCAGCGAGGGGCCCCCGGGGAGCTCGGGGGGCAACGGGGGCGGCAGCAGCTCGGGGCAGGGGAAGCCTCCCGGGGAGGGAGGAGGCTCCTCCGGACCCGACAGAGGGAGTCCTCCCGGGGGAAGTGAGGGAGGTGGGGGAGGAGGAGGAGGAGATGGAGGAGGGGGTAATAAAGGACAAGGTAGCCCCTCCAGCTGTTGTAACAGTAGTAGCATTACTAACCCGTCCGTCAGCTCCTCGTCGCGGTCGTCGCGGACGGCGGCCCGCAGCACTGAGCTAGTGGAGAGCCTGAAGCTGATGAGCCTCTGCCTCAGCTCCCAGCTCCAGCAGCACCGGGCCGGCCGGGGCAGGGGGGCCAGGTTCATCATAGACCCTCGGAGCCTTTCCGGGGGGAGTGTGAAAATCCAGGAGAAATCCACCTGGAGGATGTGCGTGGGCTCCAACGGGAGCCTGGACACCATCACCCTCCCCACCACCGCTGCCACTCTGCCCCGCACGCACGCCACCACGCACCATCACCACCACCATCACCCGCCGCACCGCAAGGCCGCAGGTTCCCCAGGCCTGCTGGGCGGGCGGGGCGGCGGCAGGGACAACAACGGCAACCTTACGGGTTTGAAGAATGGCGTGCTCCAGCTACCTCTGTGTGAGAAGACCATCTCTGTCAACATCCAGCATGGCGGAGGCTCCAGGGATGGACTGCTCTGTACCTCGGCTCCGGCCAGCTGCTGCCAGGTCATATGAAGCCAGCCACACTCCTCCTTTAACTGAACACATCGCTCTCTGGACCATTAGTTTGAATCTACACCCTCTCTCCCTCTAATGCTCCCCCATCCATTTGGATCAACCGTAGCACCTCCCTTAATCTCTGTCCACAGCTGTGGTTAAGTGAGGTTCCTGTGGGGTTCCTCACTGTATTGAGGGCTGTCACGTTTGTCACCATCATGACGTTTTAGTCGCACAAATAATAGCTATTAACGTTTAATTTAGTTTTTGGCATTGAACATGCAGTATAAATCAAAATTGCTTTTGTGTTATGACAAATAACTTAAATATACAAAGAAATGACCAGTACCAATAATCAAAATTACCGGTACCAATAATCCAAATAAATGATGTACTAGGGCCAAAACAGGTCATGCATTTAATAATTTGATACTTTAAAAAACTGCTAAAATAGCCGATGTTACAAGCTCACATCACGAGCTAGTAAATTGCCTATTTTTCAACAGATGACTTAATACAGATGAAGTGAAACGATTCTGACCATACTGCGAAGAATCTGCGATTATCTCACACAATTGCAATCAAGTGATATGTAATAATTGTGACAGGCCTGACTGTAATCAGCCACTTTTCACCTGATTCCTTCCACTTGGCCATAGCAGCTACCTTACCTCACCCCCCCCCCCCCCCCCCCCCCCCCCCCACGACAACTGCCTTGTGTTGCCTGAACACTCCAACACCGCATTGCTCCGTTTCACCAAATTATTTCAGTTGTATTTCTAAGATAGTGTATGTAGTGAAATGTATGTGTGAGGCGCATGCTGCAAGAGGTTCTTTTGGGTTTAAATGTTTGCGTGAGTGCGTGTTCCAGCTTTCCATTTCTGTTTCACCCTTGACCCCCCCATTTAGACAGCTAAATTCTTAAACTGAATTTATAGGTCGATGTTGCTATTGACAACGAATGAAAGAGAAACACGTGCAGAGATTGACTTTTTGGAAACGCAGTTTGTAAAAGAGGACAAGGACACAGTGTTTTGGTAGTGATACATACCGGCTAAAAGGGCAAACACTTAAACTGAGCTATTAGACATGTAACCGTGAGGTACTGTAGATGCTCACTAGCAGAGGAATGTGCATGGAGTGAAACGTGGAGGAATGCTAGTTCTCCCCAGTGTTGACACATTGAGACACTCCCGACAAAACGTCTTGATTTCTTTTCTCCCATGCCCCTTTCAGTTCTCTTCTGCGTTCTGTAACTTTTGGTTCCCGTCTAGTGTCTACCTAGCAGGGTGGGGTCCTTGGAGAAATCATCAATCAGACAAAGACTGCATTAGATAAAGTGGAGGCGTTCACGTAAATGTCTGAGGACAGCTTTTATCAATCCAGTCTTTGTCAGATATCTGATTACGACAAGGAAGGAAGAGAGGAAAGGTTGAATCTTTCACAGTGGTGACAGAGAGTGACAATGAGCCTGTGATGTCTTAAACCCAGCAAACAACCAACATCAAAGTCTTGGTGAAGATATGATGCTTCTAAAAGAGTTTTAACCTTTTTTTAATTATTATTATTTTTTTAAGTCAATGACGAGCTTGAGTCTGGACAGCGTTTTTATTTAATCGCACTCAGACAATCATGTTTTTATTTTTATTTTATTTTTAAGATACATTTTTACTTGGTTGAATATAACTCATGAATACAATTGCAGGCCCCTGTAATAATATACTTAACAAATCCTTGAATAAGTACTCACAATAATGTTTGCTAGTTGCTAAATCAAGGGAAAATGCAATTCCTTAGCATTTATTTCTAACTTAACAATACTGTTTTGGATTAAAAACAAAAGGGCACTTGAAAGTAAAACGTTACTGCTGACTTTTTATATAGATTGGATGTTAAATTGTTTTACATCTATTCACAATACATTCATAATTTGTACAGAATATAGGCTATCGTAAAGTTCCATTGATCAATGAAACGTTACCTTATTTTCCCTCAGATTTGCCCACATACTTTATTTTTGTTTAAGCTGTTGGTTAAATTCCAAAACCAAAAAGTCAAGATGACTCTAAAAATGTGTCATGCTTACATCTATGGACTTGAGATGGACTTACAAATAAATACAATACATTTTCATAATGATTATCCACCTGGTGGAGAGCCTGTAAACAATTTAATTTGATTTAAATTCCATTTCCACACACACCCAAATAGTTTGATAATCTTTTCAGTTAATGTATTTACATGACGTTCTATCCAGACTTTGAAGCTGGCTTGTTTTTACAAGGTGTTTGTTGAGTATGTATGTATATATGTTGAAAACAAAAGTTTATTTTTTAACTGGGGACTTTTGAATGATCTGCTGTTTTAATTAAAAATGCTGTGTTGACGTGTGGGTCCTTTAGTCTGAGGTCAAGTCAGTGCTTTCATTGAGTCTTTTATTGTTTAGAACGTGTGCGTGCAACTGCATATGAATCTGTGTGTGTGTTCCATTGACCCCCTTTGAGGTTTTCTGTTATGACTCAGTGATTTACTAAGAACGGTAGGCTAATGACTTTCTAGCTTTAAAGAACCTGGCCTAAAAACAAATGAGCGAGAATAGAAGAGGTACACGGCAAAATCCTCAGTGCTCATATAACTGAGTGTACAATTTGAACCTCATTGGTTCATTTATACACATTTAAACGCTTAGGATTTTGCTGTGTGAGATATGGCGAGGGGAATGGGGATACACTTTAAGGGCATTGGCAATAAGCTATACAGTATGTTGCAGCTATCTGTACATAAACATTTTTTTTCTTTTTTTTCCCCGTTTTGTTCCGTACATTTTTTCTATTTCAAACCTGTGCAGCCTTATAAAGGGCCACATCGGACTGAAAAGAGAGAAAAAAAGGAGAAAGCTATCTTTTAAAGATTTTATTTTATTATTTTTCCCTTAGCTTTGATTTTACTTTTTAAAAATAAAACGTGTGTAAATAGAGTTGTAAATATGGTGCTCTTTCTCTGTATCTAGAACAGCGGAGTGAACCTTTTGGTGCATAGCTGTACAGTAATATAGCCTTATTAGTAATATGGTTGTCTCTGAGATAAAAAAATAAAACTGTGTGAGAAAAACGACATGAATTTATTCATAACGTCAAGTCTCTTGACTGTTGTCTTACTCAACTGTATCCAGGTGAATGACAAGTGCATGTGTTTCAATGTTTGACATTATCGCTCCATTGACACTGAGATGGGAGATGAGAAAGAATCACCTACTGAAACAATGTTACTGGACCAAAACCGTGTACTGGCTTGAAATGGGGAAGAAGATGACGAGAAAAGAAACAAAAGATGAGTTTGAAATGACAGAATTATTCAGTGTATTATTCTGTAGTTGATTCCTGTTGTCAGACGTTAACATATAGCTATGGTAATATCCCAAATAAAATGTTGTGGAAAACTGTCTGATAATCTTGTCTCCCGAGTCTTTCTTGTCATGGTTTACTAATGATACAATGACTGATGTGAAAAAAACATTTGGGTAGCACTTGCTATGCGTCCCATGTCTATAATGCGTTCTAAACATACTTACAATGCATCTGCAATCTGCTTTATAACACTGTATAAAGCACTCTTAAATAGTCAATGCTTTATAACAATCATTCATAACAAATCATTTATTATAATACTTAATAATTGTACATTTTGGGGGGCAAGGATCATAGTGGCGAAAAATGTAATTTGGCACAATTGGCCGTGGCCTGTATGGAGAATGAGAATCCAAGGAATCTAGGAAAAAATATTTCGGTTCAAGAGTTATTGGCCAAAACATTGAGTGGGCTGTTGTAGCGACACAATGAGGCCGATGTGAAACATTTAGGGTGGAGGTAATTCCAAATATGACAAAATATTTAAAAAATAAACATACAGATAATTATTTTACATTGGTGTATTACCATTGACCTGGAATAAGTTTATGGAGAAGAACTTTCAATCTGGATAGATTGATAGATTGAGATGTGTGATTCAACTGAATGAACTGAACCCTGCCTGTTGAGACGGGGTCGGCCAGCCATCCACAGTACAGTAGCTACTTTAAATATATGTCCACAGAACGTGTTGAAATGTAGTCAGTCGTGATTGACGAGCTATCCAACACCAGAGATGTTACACTCTCTACGCTCTGCACACTGAGCTCTCAAAGCGGTTCCACTCAAATTACCGGCAAGCTTCCAGACTGAAGCTTGGAGTGCATAATATATTCACATTCTAATCTTTCTATGAACTTCAACTCAACTTTCTCTTACAAAATAGTTTGGTTCCCAAATGAATGCAGAACCTAAATTTTGAATGGGTAAAACCTTGGGCAGAAATACATAAGATACAGTAGGTGGCCTATCTAATAACTATTTTTGTCCTGGATATTGGGTGGGCAGATTTTACAGAACGAGGGCAGTGCAAAGTGTTCCAACAGATCTGAGAGCAGTCTTGATAAGAGCTCACCCTGCCGACAACTTGCACACCTATCCTTGCTGCCTGGAAGCGCTGGGCACGAGATTGGGAGAAGCTTAGAGTCAGGCTGGCTTTTGACAACATGCAAGGATGGGGAAAGTATGCAGTAAAATGTGACATCTTTATGAATATGACACAAGCATGTTAAGGTATTGGGGGGCGGAGTACTACCAATCAACTCTAAATTGCCTGAAACGTACTCCTAACAGGTTTTTGGGGGGACGATTTTGGCCTCCACACTTAGTGATTTTTTGGGATTTAACTTTCGTTTCGGTAGTGACAAACTTTCGTTTCGGTAGTGACCCAATGGTGAAAAAATGAATTTACTAAGTCCAGAGCTCGATGAATGTTAGGGACCAAAAAAAAAAGTCACTACAAATTACTACCAATCAACTCTAAATTGCCTGAAACGTACTCCTAAGAGGTTTTTGGGGGGACGATTTTGGCCTCCACACTTAGTGATTTTTTCGGATTTAACTTTCGTTTCGGTAGTGACAAACTTTCGTTTCGGTAGTGACCCAATGGTGAAAAAATTAATTTACTAAGTCCAGAGCTCGATGAATGTTAGGGACCAAAAAAAAAGTCACTACAAAGTACTACCAATCAACTCTAAATTGCCTGAAACATACTCCTAACAGGTTTTTGGGGGGGCGATTTTGGCCTCCACACTTAGTGATTTTTTCGGATTTAACTTTCGTTTCGGTAGTGACAAACTTTCGTTTCGGTAGTGACCCAATGGTGAAAAAATAAATGTACTAAGTCCAGAGCTCGATGAATGTTAGGGACCAAAAAAAAAAGTCACTACAAAGTACTACCAATCAACTCTAAATTGCCTGAAACGTACTCCTAAGTCAAGAGGTTTTTGGGGGGACGATTTTGGCCTCCACACTTAGTGATTTTTTCGGATTTAACTTTCGTTTCGGTAGTGACAAACTTTAGTTTCGGTAGTGACCCAATGGTGAAAAAATGAATTTACTAAGTCCAGAGCTCGATGAATGTTAGGGACCAAAAAAAAAAGTCACTACAAAGTACTACCAATCAACTCTAAATTGCCTGAAACGTACTCCTAACAGGTTTTTGGGGGGACGATTTTGGCCTCCACACTTAGTGATTTTTTCGGATTTAACTTTCGTTTCGGTAGTGACAAACTTTTGTTTCGGTAGTGACCCAATGGTGAAAAAATGAATTTACTAAGTCCAGAGCTCGATGAATGTTAGGGACCAAAAAAAAAAGTCACTATGGTGGGGTTAAAATTGGCGAGGTATCGGAGGTTAAGTTATTGGGAATTAAAATACAAAACAACCTCTCGTGGACAGCCCATATTACAGATATATCGAAAAAGGTGTTGAAATTATCGGGAATGGTGGGACGTATTGCAGGGCTTCTCCCTAGGGATACTTTAAAAATAATATCTCATAGCTTAATTTATAGTCACATTAATTACTGCTGTGCAGTCTGGGGCAATGCAGCTCTTGGAGACATTAAGAGACTGCAGATCACATTGAACAGGGCAGCAAGAATGGTCTTAAGATGTGGATATGAAATTGGTACGGTTGTACTGCAAGGCATAATGGGATGGCCCACAGTATCTGAATGTGTGAGACAGCAATCTTTTGCACTGATTACAAAGATTAATGTGTCTAACAAGCCAGTTAGTGTAAGGAATCGGTTGACATTAGTTCGTGACAGTCATCTGGTCAACACAAGATCAAGATGCAAAAACCACTATGTTATACCTAAAATAAAAACTATCATGGGAAGCAGATCTTTTATTTTTAGGGCGGTCAAAATATGGAACTCATTGCAATAATTTGGATGTTTGTTTAATGATTCGTGCTTTTTTCTTCTGTGTCCTATTTTTATAGTAATAAATAGTTTTTACAATGGTATGCGGTCAGGTCTAGGCCTGGCTCAGGGAGGAGGACGCCCCTGCCATGCATAGTCCACCATGGGTATCCATGGTCATCCCTTAGGTGCAACAGGCCTAAGGCCTAGTAGTAGGTGTGTATGTGAGATGAGTTACATCTTTTTATTGTGTAACTCTGTATATTGGTACTGTTTTTACATTATGGTATGTTGCAATATGTTTATTGTAATTTTTTATCAGTATTGTACACTGTACGTATGTAATGTATTGTATTTCTGCTTGCTGGACTCTTGGAAGATTAGCCTCGGCTAAAAGAGATCCAAATAAAATCAAATCACTACAAAGTAGGGCCTCACAAAGGTGTGCAGATGGTTGGATAAATTTCACCTGGATATGGCTAAGAGCACGAGAGCCCTGTAACAAGAAGATAAAAAAAAGTATGTTCTGGCATCGATATGAGACATATAGAACAATCAGAAAAATGTCACCATCTTGAATATAGGTTTATTACAGTCGAGGGATGCATTCAGTCTGCATGCTCCAGTTTCATAATGCTTTATAACAGTTTCAATACACTTGGTAACATTGCAAAGGAGGGTGGTCTGTGTGTAGCGGGGGGGGGGGGGGGGGGGGGGGGACGGGGGGTCACTGTAGGCCAGTGGTTCTCAACCTGTGGGTCGGGACCCCTGTGATTTTGGGGGGGTCCCCAGATGACAGGACTTTTCACACCTTTTTAATACTTCAAAAACAAAAGAAAGAAAGAAAAGGAGACAATTACTGCATCAAAAGTAATCAACAAACTTCTATAAAAACTGGTCAAACATTGGCCAAATTGTCAAATATAACAAAGAGGGAAAAATGTAGAACATGGCTGATCTGGCCTGGACCGTTGGCGTAGCGGTCCAGGCACCTAGGCTCAATGTTAGTCCAGGGGCCAACACTGATATTTTCACAAATTGGTACCACCTAAGGTGACCGTAAAGTTTTTGTATTTTTGTCTTCCTACGTGTCTCTAGTTTATATTTTGGTATGATAACCCTTCCAATCTTGTAGCTTAATGGCAGTTATCACTACCTACCGGCTAATGTATCCGGTAGGAGACACAAAGTAGAATCATTGTGTCTCCTACCGGAAATACACCCAGGCATCAAATTATTGCGACAAAAACCAAAATATATCCATGTATTCAAGGCTTCATGGGGTGTGCAATTGATAACTTCTCAGATTTTTGGTGTTTGCAAAAAGACTGCTTTCCATAAGCTTGTAAAAGTTGACCCTCCTTCGGTCTAGGGTGGTCATAGCTGAATGGGTAGAGAGTCCCCCTGGGAAACTTAAAGGAGGAGTTCACCCAAAAAATGATTTATTTTCTATCAATTGCACACCCCATGAAGCCTTGAATACATGGATATATTTTGTTTCTTGTCGCAATAATTTGATGCCCGGGTGTGTTTCCGGTAGGAGACACAAAGATTCTACTTTGTGTCTCCTACCGGATACATTAGCCGGTAGGTAGTGATAACTGCCATTAAGCTACAAGATTGGAAGGGTTATCATACCAAAATATAAACTAGAGACATGTAGGAAGACAAAAATACAAAAACTTTACGGTCACCTTAGGTGGTACCAAAATATGGCCTGGCCCCTGGACTATGTAGCCTGACAGTGTGTCGCAGGTTCTACTCCCGATCCCAACGGCCTTTGCTGCATGTCACTCCCCTTCTCTCTCCCCATTTCCTGTCAGCCTTCTGTCCTGTCAAATAAGGCATAAAAGCCCCAAAATAAATCTTGTAGAGCTGCTATTTTCACAATATCTATGGAACCGAGTCAAACTAAATGTAATGCCTCAACTCCTACAAGTGCTTATCGGGGTGTGGGGGGGGGGTCCCCGGTTCAAATATGATTATTTTGGGGGGTCGCTGCCTGAAAAGGTTGAGAACCACTGCTGTAGGCAACGTGTTCGAAGGCACAACGGAGTGTTCTAAGATTGCATGGTCTAAAGTCCTTAAACACGTCGTGTTTCCCATTTCACACATTCAAAGCATTAACACACTCATTTTTAAATCCATCAGAGGATGGATTACCTTGCTTCATAAATACAATGTGATTTATCATCAGATATGTCTTAATCAGAGAATACCCTGTCTATTCATGACATGCAAACATAAAATGTCTATTTGTCATCTTGTCTGGTTTCGTCATGTTGTGACGAACCAGACAAAATGGCTCGTCACAACATTCAGATTCAGACTTCTGCAGTCGTGTTTTTGTCATGATTCAAGGTCCTGTTTAATACTGGCCTTAGGGTGCCGAATGATACCAGAACACCAAATGCTTGATTCAGTCGTACGATGGAGTTGCATGCCAAAAATAGCAGATCTGCAAGCTCATAATGCGTCGTGATGCGTTGTGAGCTTGTAGATCACTTATTTTCAGTGCACGACACCACTGTGCAATGAAGCATAAATTAGGCTATAGAAACAGCAAATAGCCTACATTTTCTTGAACACCTCAATTTTTCAAATCTGTTTGAATACTGCCAATAAACAGCTGATTGTTATTGAGATTTTTATATGAGATTTACTTTATATGACTGAGCCTCTGTTGTACTAGTACTGGATGAGATCCTACTTTAATTACTTCCTACTTCATTATGCAGGTAGGTAGGTACTGTATAATATACCAAAACAAAGTGCTGTGTACCTTCTATTCTACCCAATGCATAATCCCTCACATTCATTATTGATGAAACCAAACCCCAAAAGTGACTTCAGTGGTTATGTAAATAACGCGCATAAACCATTTTGCTGAACAGTGTTGAATGTCAGGTCAATATTTGTTATAGCTAGCCCCACGTAAACATTTTTTTTTTTTTTTGTGTGCCATAACTTAAAGCATTATTGCTATATTGCTTCTCCAAACCCTTCACCAATACCTTTTAAATATAAAGACTTATACAGAACACCACCCTCCAACTAAACCCGCTTACAGTACATTTGGCTTATAAGCCATCTAAATGTATTTGGATGTATATTTGAAACAGTAAGGGCAACACCACAGTATTCCATTGCTACCATTTGAGGTGTTCATTGTCAGTTGATATTTGCACCCTGCAGAAAACACAGCGGGTTCTAAAAACTCCACAGCAAACAACTGACACCTATTTGACAAGGCCAAGACTGACTCTTAGGCCTTGTTTAACAGCCGTTCTCCTTTATAAATATATGCATGAATAAGCCAGAACAAAGCCGTAAACAGCAGTTTGATCTGGTCTGCAGTGCTTCTCAGTGGTCAGACAGTCAGTATCTGTTGGGTTGTCCTCTCCTCTCGTCTTCACTGGACAGCCTTGCTGAGCTCTGTGGCCTCCAGCATTTTCTGAAAAACATGGAAAAACAACAGCAGATTAATGGGGCTCGGCCTGGCTATGAAAAGTTGCAGTGTCATAGCTGAGGCAGTTTGATGGCTGCGGGCAGTGATGAGGTTGTAATGCACTGTATATTTCATGTTCCTAGGGTAAACTTGGACATCAGCCACTGATAATAGATTGTAAAATATAGCAGGTAGTTAAGGAGGGAAGCATATGCTGCTATGATAACCAAATTTCTCTCATATGATCAATAAAGTTATATCTATCTATACGGTCACATAGGAAAATGTCTTCTGTACCCCTGTACATGTCTTAAGAGTAATCTACTTTAAGATACTAATGTGACTGCAAATGGAACAGAGCTGGAGAGAGATCTTTCTTTGGTTTATAAACTCTGATAACAATCTCTCAACTCCCCTGCTGTGAGATGTAAAAAAAAACGTGTTATGACATTGAAGGATATGTGAGTTGACAAGAGAGGCAGGGGAAAAACCCATGATATGCATGATTAATAATGGTCCAGGTTTTTCATTTCTCAAAGCCTGGGCACAAGCTGCCCCTGAGGATATTATACTGTAGATGGCAAGCAAAGACCAGAAAGTTGTAAACAACGGTACACCGCCTGGTGATCTCCCTTTTATCATGGAGACGGCATTCTCCCTCCTTTAAAATGACATTAGGTCCTCGGTACTAAGGGGAGCAGAGCTTTTAAAATAGCATTACATGTCAACAGGACACTCTGGTTCTTGTTGCAGGGGCCTGGAGACTCTCAGCCAGATTGAGTTTGTTATATAGAGACACATTCAAGCACTGCGGGAAGAGAAGCATGGTTTGTTTGGCTTACTGGGATGATCTACGGGCCTCGGAGTGACAGCCAGGTAGTGTTTGTACCTCTTCCACTGACAGGACATATCTCACCGTGGATCAAGGGTCACAGAATGGAACAGCAGAGCTCATCAGCATTTGACATGTGCTGGAATTACTACTCTGCCAGCCAAAACATGATCCAATATGGCACAGAGCTGATCGACTCACAGCTGTCACACCTCGAGAGAATCGGATACCTTGCGACTCTTCCTTTCAGGTCTAGATACCACTTAAAGGTCTGCGTCATATAAGGAGGAAAAGAAATATGGTGGGGTGCAAAACCCTGCCCGCACCGGCATCTCTTGTTCTACGTTTGTCCTTTCCTGATGCATGTCCAAAAGACCTCTTCAACCCAAAGTGAATCACCTGTTCAGTGAGGCCATCTGATCCTGCCCACCAAGTTTCATGAGAGTCCGCCCATCCGTCGTCGATTTTGAACTTGACTTTCGATCATTTCAATCCTAAATTAATCATCACTTTGAGCCAGCCTATTGATCATTCCCACCAAGTTTCATCAAACTCCAACCATCCGTTCTTATGTTATTTTGTTCACAGAGCCAAAATAACACAATCGCTCGCTTTATGTAAAGAGCTTTGCAACTCTGTGTTATGCATGACAGGGTAAACTATCAGCTTCAAGGTGGATCTGAGAATACAAATACTGTAGGTAGTTTCTGATTCTGTGTCTTAGTTTCACACCCAATATGGCCCACTGTGGTCAGTCACGATGTCTTCAGCGTATTTCCTGATTGCTGCACAATAAATTAGAATCCAAGGCTTATACACCAAAGAAACTCTATTTTTCCCCCTGGACAGTCATCCTGCCTGAGTTACATTTTAATCAATTAATTCCCTGTGCCTCGGGAGAGAGACACCCAGAGCAAATTAACGTCCTGAGTTGAACGTTATTAAGGGTTCTGTCCCAGAGACTGATCAACAGGGAGGTTTTTGCTGAGGTAGACTGTTATATACAATGGCATTTCCACAGGGGCAGTAGTGGGGTTACAGTAAATACATATGGTCTCCCTCAGGAATAGAAAAAGAGTGATTTAGGATGGTCTTTTCAATAGCAACCAGAAAGAAGCAGAGATTATTCTTCTGCAGGAGGAGATTCAAGCAGTACAGCTAGATTAAAAGATATTAAAATGTCTGGATAGTTAACAAATGGGGTGTCTGGACTCTTTATTTATACTTGGGTCTTAGTAACTAACAGTAAGTCTATATCAACAAATAGAGGGGTGTCATGAGAGAGAGGAGGAGGAAGTCAGCGGACAGAAAAAGAGAAGGTAAAGTAAAGAGAATGACAGAGACAGAAGGAGAGTGAGAAGGAGCAGAGCCAGAGAAGAACAGAGCAGGACAAGGAAAATCAGCTTTCACCAGAACTGGAACTTGGCGATAAGGAGCCCAGCAGAATGATCTACAGTAGTTAACAGGCATCTCCTAACGCCTAACCCAATTCCACTAGCCCACATTCAAAAGAATGTCCAGTGAAGAAAACCGCAAGCCCACGCTTAAAGGGCCACGAAACCCTAGGCTGATTTTGTAGTTGTTTTCCAGTTCAGGCTAAAAACTACAGGGTAAAAACATGACAGGCTGCATGAGGCTGACCTTATAGTACACCGTGATGTAAGCAACACACATGCAGACAATACATGTTTTGTTTTATTTAATTTGATTTAGGCAAGAATTGACAATACTGATTACAACTATCTATGCTTGCACATTGATACAGCCATGGCTCTGGGCACACCTTAAATCCAACACACCCATTATTAATTTTATAAGCTGCAGCGCATAGCTTACTAGCCTGCCATGTTTTTACACTTCTGTAGTTTTTAACCTGTACAGGAAAACAAACGACAAAATCGGCCTAGGGTTTCATGCTCCTTTCGACAACCCTCCACCCTTGTCAAGCCTTAGGTATGTCGCAGTGCAGTCGTGCACAAGTCCGCCCCCACCAGCAATGCTTTCCCTTTAAGCATGCCCACTCCCCCCATCATACTATCCTCAGGGCCTCATAAGTGAAACTAATGCCCCTGGTACTCCAGAAAGCTCTGGTGAACATGTCCAGCTAATTGTGTTGATATGTCACTATTGATCACAGCAGAGAGGAACCAGCACTGGGGATTAGGGCTTTAAGAGCTCATTGGATCACGTAACGTAAACGCACACATCATAGATGATGTTCACGCAAGCTCATAATGAACACATACTGTACATGTTAAGCACCTACACTCTTGGGGGTACATGCCTGCACACATAGATCTAAGTTCTGTACATATTACATACAGTACATCCCCTAAAGCAACATCATTCTAGACTGTCTTTCAACCCTATGGGGTTTGAAATCTATAGACCCACTGTGATTGCGCTACACACAGTACCACCATTATTTACAACTGCTACAGGCTAGACAATAAACATCATCATTCCCTGTCAGAGAGTGTGTGTGTGTGTGTGTGTGTGTGTGTGTGTGTGTGTGTGTGTGTGTGTGTTGTGTAATGCCATGTCACAATCTTTGTTGTAGTCATAATGTTTTTGTGGGTGGGCAATACGTGTGTGCTGTACCAAACCGTGAAAGCAATTTGTTGGTTATCAGGATGTGTGTGTGTGGGGGGGCATACAGTATGTATGGTGTGAAAGTGTGTGTGTGTGCACGCGTACCCATGTATGTGCTTGTGTGCCTATGTATGTGACATAAAAAAGTGCTGGTCTGTAATGACTTGTCTGAATCTGGGCTCTACCCCTTCAGTGTGTGTGTGTGTGTGTGTACTATTTTACCCTGCTCTATGCTCCAGTCATGACCTCCCCTCAGTGGTGCTGTGGAACCGTAGCATTTATCCTTGTCACAGCAATGAGTGTACTACTGCTGACACTGCATTATAGACTGGCACACACACACACACACACACACACACACACACACACACACACACACACACACACACACACACACACACACACACACACACACACACACACACACACACACACACACACACACACACACACACACCTCTATAGTGGCAACTCTTTTGGGGCAACTTATTGTGTAATGCCTCAATATACTTCAACAAAAAACATTAGAAACCAATGCGACCTTTACCACAGTTGATGTCATTGAGCTGAATATTTCATGTGACGGCAGCTATATCTATCCGTATGCCTGAGGGGGTTTTCCCCCAATGACGACTGGCCTGGCTCCCAGGCATCCGCCACTACAGTCCCACTGCCTAATTAACTGGCGGTGAACTGTGGCCCGTCCCATCGAGCGTCAGTTCAACGCGTGTGATTGATCTGGTCAGATGCAGAGAGGCCCGGGCCAGAGGCAGGTGACTGTACAGCGGCCAGCAGAGTCAGCTGACCGTCTGATCAAACGCCCAAGATCTGAGATCTCCTTACAAGTTGCTCTTTGAGTGATGTTATCCCACATGCTGAATGTCTGTCTACGTTTGCATTAGAGATGCACTGATGGGATTTATCACCACTTGAACCCCAGCATCCCTGTTCTGGGGGAAACATTAGCCAGAAATAGCAGATTTACAAGCACACAAGGCAAAGAGATGTGGTGTGTAGATGGGAAAAAGCGATCCAAGTACAGTTGTAACTCAAGTCCGTTTCTCTAAGAATAGAGGCTTTAAAGGAGGAGTTCACCCAAAAAATGAATTATTTTCTATCAATTGCACACCCTATGAAGCCTTGAATCCATGGATTCTTTTTTGTTTTTGTCGCATTCCTAAGCTAATAATTTGATTCCCGTCTCCTACCGGCTAATGTATCCGGTAGGAGACACAAAGTACATTATTTGTGTCTCCTACCGGAAGTACACACGGGCATCAAATTATTGTCTTAGGAATGCCACAAAAACAAAAAGGCTTCATGGGGTGTGTAATTGATAGAAAATAAGTCATTTTTTGGGTGAACTCCTCCTTTAAGTAGTTAAGTAGTAAGCGAATGCAATGACTGTAGTGTGCTTCATATACAATGATGAACTGTACGTACAGGGCAAAATTCCAATCAAATCAATCAATTACATCAAAATCATGTTCACCTGTGTTACATTACATTTTATAATCAAATCACATTGAATTTCGAGATCCTCAAGTAGTTCTGGTCCACTGGTGTCTTTGTAGCAGCATACTGTAGAGTTGCTCATAGGTACTTGAGTACGTGAAGACCCCTATTGAATCAAGCCGAAAGGCTTTTTGGAGTTTTTCATCCTTTTTAGTTGACCTTGTATTTTGAACTGTACTTCCATGTGCTTTTTCTCTCTGCAAACTTCTAAATCAAGTATTCAATCAATCAATCAATAAAAAATAATGGTTTCTTACATGTACGTATTATACTGTAAGTAGTGCTGGGCCACTGGTTTCTTTGTAACAGCATACTGCAGAGCTGGATATTGGCTACTGGTTTCTTTGTAACAGCATGCTGCAGAGCTGGATATTGGCTACTGGTTTCTTTGTAACAGCATACTGCAGAGCTGGATACTGGCTACTGGTTTCTTTGTAACAGCATACTGCAGAGCTGGATATTGGCTACTGGTTTCTTTGTAACAGCATACTGCAGAGCTGGATACTGGCTACTGGTTTCTTTGTAACAGCATGCTGCAGAGCTGGATACTGGCTACTGGTTTCTTTGTAACAGCATGCTGCAGAGCTGGATATTGGCTACTGGTTTCTTTGTAACAGCATGCTGCAGAGCTGGATACTGGCTACTGGTTTCTTTGTAACAGCATGCTGCAGAGCTGGATATTGGCTACTGGTTTCTTTGTAACAGCATGTTGCAGAGCTGGATATTGGCTACTGGTTTCTTTGTAACAGCATGCTGCAGAGCTGGATATTGGCTACTGGTTTCTAGCAGTATACTGCAGAGCAGAGCCGGTCATAGGTTACTGGTTTTCTTATCTGTATGCATGAGGCATTATAGTAAGATGCATCATCAATCAGCAAACTGCTGCATGGGACAGAGGGAAATGCATGTGGAGCGTGCTTAACAGCCCAAACTGTACATGTATGGCCGGTCTGTGCAATCAATCTCATCCCCTATAGGTTTACAGTCATGAACTCTGCCTATTTGGCTGCCAATATATCTATTTAACCCATTAAGACCGGGAACGCATCCGTTTCATTTTAGATTTCTTTGGCTATCCAAAAATAGCAGATATACAAGCTCATAGTGCGCATATATTTTTTTCAAAAAACTATTAGGATTTAGTGTTAGGTCATAATGGGTTAAATACTTTTTGTGGTCGTCTTACTGATTGCACATGCGTACAGTACGTGTACGTGTATATGGATCGTCTCTCTAACACTCACATGCTGCATATTTCAGTCACTGAATCTCTCAACACTTCTCTCTCCAATACCCTGGAACAGAGATTCTCAACCCTTTTTAATTTCAAAGACCCACAGTTTGATACGTAATTAGGCCACGGACGCCCCATTTAAAACCGGGAAAGCATCTGTGTCATTTTAGATAGCGTTGGCTATTCAAAAATAGCAGATATACAAGCTCACAGCGCGTCTGTTATTTTTGAACATTTTTGAAAAATCTTGAAAGTGTGAGAACTACTGATTTAGAGGTCATTTTTAGAATATGCCTCAGGTCCTTAAGGTGTTAATACAATATTCATCTCTGGGACCCCAATCCACACAGTGAAAAAGTGTTACTTTTACTCTGCGAGTGTACAAATGGAACCAAATGGGCCTTACTGTACAAATGGTTAAATGTGTACACCCTCAGAGTCACAGACCTGTAAGGGTCCATTTGGCTCCAAACTATCAATTAACTAAAGTACGTATATGCCCTATACATACATTATATCTGAGATCACATGTCACTTAGTCCAACTAGGGACCATTTGACATAATGGAGAAACAGCAAATATCAATATAGAGTTGGGAATTCTGTAATGTATCAATGTCAAGCATTATTACTGTTATTAACTCCTGGATATTTGGACTGACGTATGTATGGATTTTGGTTATCATGATAGTTATGTAGATATGAGCTTTGGGTGACGTTATAGAATTAGGATGAGGTCAAAGAGTTTCACACAGAGCTTAGAGGAATTAGTTCGCATTTAGAGCACAAGCGCTGCGTTTACATGGTTAGACCATTACACAATCTGTATTAAAAAGTCTTCAATCCATTGAACTGAACCACTCAGATGTGAAGCATACAGTCATGGAAAAACTACAGCAAACCGGAGTGACTGAACATTTTAATATTGTAAATATTAAAATGTTATCCAAACATTTTGCACACACTGTAAAGGGTCAGCTGAGAGTTCAGCTAGCCACTTACCGTCCATGGGGGTTTCTCTGCACACAGCCAAGAGATCACAGAACAAAACAGGTCAACTCTCATTCTATTGAGAATATATACATCGAGATTCCATCATGACCACACAAAATTCAAGATTAATTACACTGTAAAATCATCAGTGTTAATTCACCCATGTCTTAACTCTGAGTGTATGTAACCCTGTGGTTACATTTGTATACTCTCAAGAGTTAAATGAACACTGAGGACTTTACAGTGTACCGTACCGTACGTGAATAGGCTGCCGCTGACATGTAGTTTTCTGCACAAAGTGTGAACCCCAAAACTACAGTGGTTAAAAACTGCACATGACCTCGTACTGTACAGCTATTGTGGATTAGAATTAGAATTTTCCAAACAGCCCCTCTTAAGGGGCATAAAATAGCAGCAGAAGCAGCAGCAGTTTAAAATATTAATAATAAAATAAAGATAATTGGAAATGGCTAGAACTGCCTTATCAGGACCATGGTTTATAGGGAGGCAAGCAGCACGGATGACAAGAAAGACATGATAACTAAAATCCAAACGGCGAGCGCAGAAGCACTCTGCCCTGTCATTAACAATCAAACAAATGGCTGTAGAGCACAGAGAGCTAATGCTTTACAGTAGGGCCATATCAATACTATTAACATAGGACACGCCATTCTTCTTCAGCAAAGTGCTCTGGGACATACATCACATTAAGGGTCTGCTCTGAATACAGAATGGAAAGCTATTAAGCAGATACGTTGCTGGGGATACGTGCATCAACTCTCTACTTTGTCCTCGTTGTCACATAGACAGAGGTTTTTTTATGAAAAGATCACGGTGCGTGTATGTGTGTGAGATGCACAGTAATACATCTCTGACAAAACAGTGGAACCCCATTAACCACATGCAACTCACAAGCAGAGAGCAGAGTTCTCCGTTTGCTCGTTAGCTAAACAGCACTCCTGAGGTAGTGGCTGTGTGGCTGTGGAGAAGCACGCTGTTGGGTCATTAAGCAATCAGGACTGGATAACAATATTGATGAGACAGGCAGATACACATGTACAAAGACACACACACACGCATGCACGCCGCGCACACACCATACATGGATGGGTATGCAGGCACGCATTGTTATATAGACACAGACAAACGTGCACACACACATGCATGCACTGCAATAATACCAATAATGAGCCTTCCATGGATGGACTGCATCAGCGCGATCCGCAGTGCAGCTCACGTCCATTCCACCGAGCCATGAGTGATGCCGCCGCCTTGCTAATGGTGTTAGTCATGTCCTACTGTTGTCCATCATTAACAACACCATCGCTCCACCGCACTGACATGCATATGTCTTCTTAATGCGCTTTATTTACGTGAGGGTCACACGGCTTCTCCAGCTATCGCTGCTTCTCATTATGGATTATATTGTTTTAAATGATTTATCAGTTTGTGCGTCCGCGTATGTATATGGCTATAATATGGAATACTATGGGTCTGTAATGTGTTGTCATGCAGTGTTTGGAAAGCATGCCCATGTTAATGTCAAATAACAAGCAAATGAATTCCTCTCAAAGTCTCGTACGCTAAAAACTCACACACTCTCTCTCGCTCTCTCTCGTATATATACAGTATATATATATCCAATGATGCAATGTTCACATGCAGACTCTAAGCCAGGTGAGGAAATGTATCAATTCTAAGATGCAAGCCTTTACCTTTTTCTTCAGCGCCTCCAGAGATTCAAACTCCAGACGGGCCAAGTTGGTCTGGATGTGTTTGGGAACGTCAGGGATCACGAAGCACAGGATAAACTTGCAGGCTAGCAGCCCATGCTGAAATCACAGAGGCATATGATTGAGAAGAGCTATCAAAATGTAGGTAAGCCTATTTCAAACTATGGCTTATGGACCCTGCATTCCCCAATGCATTCCCAAATGACAAGACAGACCTGCTGTAGGATATATTAATGCTTTGGATCATGGATGTGAGCACTACTGATAATGGGTCGTCACATGGATATAAACCACTCAAACCCTATTTTATACTTTGTCCGACTTTGTCACGCGATGAAAATGGAAGATCTACTGTACGAGCTCACAACGTGAACATTGAAAATGTTCCCTTATAATGACTTGCCCAAAATAGGGATGCGAGGTTGAAAGTGGTTAATGTGTTTTGATGATACCGGCCAAGGGCAAGAATACATCTCCTCAATTTAGCTCTCGTCTGGGAGTTCAAGAACCCCTGTTCCAAAACGGACGCTGAGAAACAGAAAACAACATAACTCAATTATGTTGTTCTTTTTTTTATTGTCCTTTGTAGGACACCATTCTGTAAACATCTCAACTAAAAATGAGAGTGGAATAACTGAGTTAAACATCAGTGGGAGGAGGGCTTCTCTATTCATATCCTTGAAAATGAAGACAAAAAGTATAGCAATGGGAGTTTGCATTAACCAGATGAACAGAAAAACTTAAGACCCTGCTTGAGATCCAGTCGGGGCATTTACATGCACAACAATATTCCATAACCAATCATATGCAATTACCCTGACAAGATCCTATGCTACAAGCTTTTCATCCTAAACATTCCACATACAGTAGGATACTTGGACTACTGAATTACTGATATTTGCCATTATAAGGATTTATATCCCATTTGCAGTGGTAAACGGGATTTGCTAAGAAATGTGTAAAGCTATGTAAAGCTGTTCCCATGGTAATATTGATAACATAATATGTATTGTACAGAGGCATGTGAGTAGAACATGAAGACGCACACAGGTGGTAACCATGAATTAACTATTAGCAACTGTATTTTCTAATGTGCTCACTGAGGAAATATTCTGTTGGTCCTCTCTTCTCAAGGTCATGTGCTTATGAGAAACACCTGACTCCCATAGAACTGAACCAGCTAGGTGAGAGACACTTGATTCACATAGAAATGAACCAGCTAGGTGAGAAACACCTGACCTGACTCACATAGAACTGAACCAGCTAGGTGAGATACACCTGATTCACATAGAACTGAAACAGCTAGCTTACTGTTTTCTCACGAAACCTGATGATCAGATGCAGGAACGCGTATTCACTCACACTTAAGCTGAGTAAACACGCACACATGCATGCACGTGCGCGCACACACACACAGACACAGAATACCCACCAACATGCACTCAACTGCATTAATCAACACAAACAAGTACTGAATACACACACTTAAAGGTACATGCACGCACACACGTACACGCACACGCACACACAGACACACACACAGACACACACACACACACACACACACACACACACACACACACACACACACGCGCACGCGCACGCGCACACGCACACGCACACGCACACGCACACACGCACACACATGCAAGGCCATCTGGTGGAACGCCAGTTGCCATCAGCTCCTTTGATTTAACAGAATTTTCTCATCAGAGTAATGCATTCATGTAAACTGAGTGTAACAAATGGTGAGGAGTGAGAGTTGATCAGAGGACTTAGATTATTCCAGAGAAATATGCTCCATGTTTAGCTAAGTGGCTCAGGCTAGAAGGATGATCACAGGCTTCTAGGCAGCCGGTGAGAGACGGTGACTAGTTCACATTCCATTAATGATTAGAGGAAAGTTTAAAAACTAAATCATTCTATTCTATTCAACCGAATATTTGACTCAGGAAGGTACTGTAGGTGCTACTATAGCTATTTTGGGGTAGAGCAAAATTCCATTCTATTGACGGAATTTCGGACGGAATTGACACACAAGATTTCTGGCCAAAGAATTACAGACTAAGAGAATTTTTTGTCATTCTAGTCAGCAAAGCAGTTCTACTGCAGAACAAGCCAAACAAGAAAATAAATTCCTGGCCTCAGTAGCTTGTCACATTGATTGAAATGGAACAATTAAATCTCTAGCTCTTAGCTGATTGCTAATGCTTCATGAAACAAATGTATATTTCTCTGTATTCAGCAGCACAGAGTTGGCATGAAGCATGAAAGGACTGAAAGGAGAATGTGATGTTTATTGCTGAAAAGGAACGTGAGCTATCGCTTGCTTCTTGAGGACAACCACTGAGTGGTCCATAAACTCCAGGCTAAATTGTACTTCATCAAACCAAAAAATTGGTTTCACACTCTATGATAGCATGAAACTCCCAGTTCTGCACTTTAATTGTGTCATGCTACACAGAGTATAATGAGCTGGCACTTGGAATATCCTTTCCATCTATACAACATCTATCAAAAAATGCTCCTCTTTTAGACATTAAATTGGTAATAGGACTCTGCCAGTGCCCAGCTCCAGCTTTCTCCTTGCTGGTCTGCCTGCATACTCCTCTACATACTCCTCTGCATGAACCTCTACAACTGATCCAGAAAGCTGCTGCATGTCTGGTCTTCAACCTCCTAAAATGTTCCCGGCTCTCACTCCTCTGTCTCTCACTCCTCTGTCTCTCACTCCTCTGGCTCCCACTCCTCTGTCTCTCACTCCTCTGTCTCTCACTCCTCTGTCTCTCACTCCTCTGTCTCCCACTCCTCTGTCTCTCACTCCTCTGGCTCTCACTCCTCTGGCTCTCGAACTAAATGGACCCTAACAGGTCCATTTGGTTCCATTTGTACAGTCTCAGAGGTAAATTAACATCGATTTTAAAATATAAATTGGGGTCCCACAGATGCCATTAAGTGGGGGTCCGTAGCCTAATGCATGTCAAACTGTGGGTCCTTGAAATTAAAATGATTGAAAATCACTGCTAGAGCCATACAAATCTTCTCTTATGGGGGTCCCTGGCATATCTTTTCAAATGGGGGTCCTAAGCTAATAAGTGTCAATTTGGGGGTCCTTGACATGAAAACTTTTGAGAACCACTGCTGTAGGTTACTGGTAATATCCATCTAATTCTTGCCATGTTTTTTTAGGTTGACCAATGTTCACGCCACTCACACTGCACTTTGTAAGCTACTCTGAATATGAGCGCCTGTGCCTGAATTGTACATTTTAGTAGCAGCATGGATCTGATGTACTAGTGCGGATCAATTTATTGCCCTCGCCACATCTAGAATATGACCTGGAGAGATGGGATCAGATGGGTCTTTCAGAGCAAAGATTGGCACAAATCAGAGCATTCTGGTGCCACGTCTGTCCCAGCTGCTCAGTATTCAGTGCTCAATGCTGTTGCCATGGCACGACTTCACCGCTAATTGGAAAATTAGCATTTCAATCCACCTCCAATCCAACTCAAGACAAACTACTAATACTTTCTGCCATTTCGTTTTGCAAAGCTGCATAAACTGAATTTCTAATTCAAACCCACGTACTCTGATACATATAATAATTACCAGCCCTTATTGTATTTCTTGGCCTCTGCTCCTGGTGGAACTCATCAGAGGTGCATAACTATGGACCTGTTCCTTGAAGTATTTAAAGAAGGAATGGCGCAGGAAGGCGCACAAGAAGATCAAAATAGGTCTCGGGAGACACAAAACATTTTGATGAATATGTGAAAAGTGCCAGCTTAATCGACAGAAACACTCATTTTGAACAATTATTGCAATGAAGGATCAAAATGGAAACAAATCAATGACTTTTCTATGATGTTGGTGACCGTTGTATTAAATGTGTCAAGTTACAGTATATGTGTATTTAAATCAGCCACCCTAATTATAAAAATATATTCAAATGAACCTTAATGGTTACTTGAGAAGGTTTCTCCAATTACCTGGAAGAGCAGTTGTAGTATGACACTGAACAAATATGGGCATCGCTGCTTTAATTTAGTGAATCATGGCTCCCCATCTTCAGCTATAATTTAAAAGATCAGCTAACGCTGTTTATGATACATGTATTTGAATTGATTGTGAATCAAGGGTGAGTGCTTCCATTACTGAAGAAATCTTAACCAGATTTTTACAGTATCTAACCTCATAACAGTAGTAATAACAATAACAAGGGCCCATGATCAGGGCATATCCCCTATATATCCTACTAACAAGGACCCATACACTCTGACCACCTCATTATAGGTTGAGTGAGGTGAAAAGACTACAATATCTTGGGCCAATCCTGTCAGCACCTCAGGTGAGGCAAGGTAATGCAATGCAGTGCAATGCTGGAGCATGTTAGGCTAAGCTAGGCCATTGGTGAGGCCAGTTCTGCTGCTTTGCTGTTGCTACTGGCCAACGGCTAATCTGATTATCTGCAAACCTGAGTAATGAGATTGCTCTCTGGTGTACTGCTGAAAATAACCCTAGAGGAAAATGACAAAGTGAGGGACATCTGCTTATTTGTCTGTGATGAGGTTGTAAATATAGTTCTGTCCCAGCTCAAAGCCCAGACTTAATCCATTAAGACCGGGGACGCATCTGTGTCATTTTAAGATTTCTTTGGCTATTCAAAAATAGCAGATATACAGCTTATAGCATAGCACAGAGTGCCGCACTATGAGCTTGTAGATCTGCTATTTATTTGAGATGCGTTCCAGGTCTTAATGGGTTAATTAAGTGCATTGAGCATTCAATCATTCACACTAATTAAAATTGTATTAAAAACTCACATGAAGTTACTGTAATGGTAATACACAGAACACTGTTGCTGTTAGTGCCTTTTTGAGAAAAAAAAACATTTAACGCTGCATCTTAGTTGATAAAATAGACATTCAGAGGTATTCTGGAATGAATTCTGATATGTCCTACTTTGGATGGGTGTTTCTAGCATCCTCAGATTCCGAGTGGTTCCAATGAAACCAATCAAGGGTTTCAGATTAGCCAGCCGTCTATAGTCTGTACATCTGAAGAGCTTCAGACTCTGCCAATGATTCTGGGACAAGATTTGAAACCCTACAGTATTTTTTTCTTACTGTGAAATTTAAATCGCCTTTTGGTGCAACTGTACGTGTAAGACCATGTCATTATGAGTGCAATGTTCCCACAAAAAAACTATGGTTTGTCTTCAATTCTCCATAACATACTCACTAATGTTACTCCGAATTTAAACAAACCGGGGTTACCTTCGTAACCTCGAGTTTCATAGTACAGGTACCATTATCTTTAGGGCTAAAGGGCCATGTTTGAAGCCATCATCCTGTGGGCTGTGCTGCTCTTTAGACTGGGTGTGATGGTAAAATACAGACCTGTGACTCTGAGAGAAAGTCTGGGTCTGTTTCTGTAGCAGCCTAGCCGGTTGCCAGGCTACTGCTCAGTGATGCATGTGAGCCCTATACAGTAATTACCCAGGTATCATAGCACCATGGCTGGAAAACGACAAAGCGCCACCCCTACCCCACACCCCCCTACACACCCTCGCGGCCATGAGAGATAAGGAGGGGATGAATGATCTCTTTAATCCTCCATTTCTTGATTCTTCTTTCTTCCTTACAGCCACCCCACCCACCCAACACATTGACTGAAGGAGGACTAGGGTTCATTCTATATTCTGTTTTATACAATTGTTTGATAGAAGTGAGAGAGCTTCAGTGCTGCCCTTTGTGTGAGTGAGCGACCAGTGAGTGAGTGAGTGAGTGAGTGAGTGAATGAATGAGGTTTTAACCAGAGACTGTATAAAGGAGATGGACAAAGCCAGACCTCTGGTTTCTACAGACCGAAAATGAAGCCGATTGTTCAGGAATTTGAAATTCGCCATCTTTAATATAATGCCAAAGAGCACGTCGGGAACAGGAACCGGAAAACAATCCCCAAAGAATGCTATTGGTTGGGTAGCTTGTCAATCAAGAGCGGGGCGGGGAATTAATGCTATTGGTTGTGTAGCTTGTCAATCAAATCATCCCGCCCCTCCAAGAGCATAGCCTCGCTACTTAATCGTCAATTTTAAAATAAATGGGACCATAATTTAGCAAAACGCATATCATGATGATTGAAAGGAGACTTTAAACTAGCGACTGTATTTATGACAATGTTTATTAAGGTAAGAAAATGAAGTCTAAAGTTTGTCAAAAACCCATCCGCTTACAGTACATTGAGAGAATATTCTTTCTGACACCTGCAGGGGTAAAACAGCTAAACTACAGGCCATTCATATGAACTGTCTCTTCCGTATTGGAGTCAATGTAAAAATCTCAAGCTTGCCCCTTGGTTTTAACCCATTAAAACTGGAAAAGCATTTGTCATTTTAGATTTTTGCGTTGGCTTTTAAAAAAAAACAGATGTACAAGCTCACAGTGCGTCACTTTGTGCTGCGCTGCAAGCTTGTACATCTGCTATTAAGTGCTTGAAAAATGTTGAATAGAAAAATGTTGAATATAAAATAGAAACTACTGTTTTAGAAGGAATTTGTAGAAGCGGCCTAAGGTCTTAACTCTTTGACTGCCAATGACAAGATTTCTCGTCTGGTACTTTTGGTACTTTTCCACAGAAGTTGGAATTGATCATAACATCAGTAATCGGCATTTTAGGTTGTGTGTATATGTGTTGTAATTTTTAAAAGATAAATCAAGTTTCAGGCGGGGGGGGCTGTATTTTAGGACTCTCCAAAATCAGGATCGGAACCAAAAATCGGGCACTGGTCATCCTCTACCTGTTTAGTATGCTGAACCTGGCCTTCGTGGTTCTTGTTTTCCCATCTTTTTTAATAGGCTGCCTGTTCTGTTCTAATGGAAAGACGGCGTCAGAAAGATAAATGAGAACGACAATGAGAGAAGAAGAGAAGTAAAGTAGCACAGAAAGACTTGCATGGAGAATATGAGAGAATGGAGAGAAGGGAAGAAAGGGAGACAGAGAGAAATAGAGAAAGGAACGAAGGAGGCGAGACAGAAAGAGAGTTCTTTGCTGGTGAGAGAAAGGAATGTGCTGGATGGAAAGTACGTGCTTAGATGTACAATCAGCACGCACACATGCACACACGCGCATGCACGGAAACAAGGTTCCTTCTCTCTCTCAATCTATTTCCCCTCTCCCCCGCTCTCCATCCTTTTCTTCCTGGCTACCCCCCCCCCCTTATTTCAATAAGTGACACATTTTCACATTTCACTCTCTTCCTATCTCTCACCTTTGGTCCCCGCTACCCTCTCCTATTATCAAGGGTTCACACTATATAATACATACATGTGCAGCACATTTCACTGAGCCATAGTGTACCATAGTGTGCGTGCGTGCGTCTGAGAGAGAGACAAACACAGACAAGACAGATATTTCTACCACTCTGCCAAGAAGGCATCCTACTTGGCCAGGGGGGATACTGCAATATAAGTTTCAGGAAGTACTACTTGTCAACCAGTACAGTAGGTGTCCTACCTGACCACAGGGTCTACATTCTCGATGGAAGAGTTAGGAGACCAACTACTGCAGATGTGCTAGTTATATTGTATTAACAGAATATATCATATAGTCGTTAGTTAAAGTAATACTTTTATTCATTAAAATAAGTTCCCGATTGCAGCTTTAAAACAACTAGTGCCATTAACCATTGTTCAACTTGCTCCTTCAATAATGCTTATACAGTATGTTGAAGTCGTGGCCGATAAGTAAATATGGTCTAAATTAAAACTGGGTTACAGGCCTCCCATTAGTGTGTTTTACCATGAAAACTAGCACCATTTTTCATTACCGTACACTAGATTTGTGTTCTAGGCTGGGAAAGGTTCCTCCCAAAGTCAGTGTTTTTGACCAACTACACCAAGAAGATCCTGAGTGTTAATTTACTGTAATTGTAAGGGTCCAATAGTACACTCTAAGAGTTAATTTAACATAATTAATGTGCTAATAAAAGATGAAAACCCCTGCACTAAAACACTCTACATCTACAATGTTTGTTGACTTTATTTGTCCAGCTATGCTGGAGTGGTTTCACTGTTAAAGTTTTTTTTATTTTTTTATCCCATGATTTTTGTAACCCATTTTTTCACCCAGTGCCAATTGCCTAAGCTGTAATCCTGGGCGCTACTCTCCCTCTGCCAACCTGGGGAGAGCCCGAAACTGAGCTCATGCTTCCTTCAATGCATGAGGAGTGAGCAGGCCGCTACTTATCACCTGACAGGGGGGAGTGTCCCCGGTAGGACGTAGGAAAGAAGAACACGTTATTCCAACCAGTTCCTTCATCAGGCACCCAGCTGACCAGGGGGAGGTAGTAATAGAGACCAGGATTACTGCATGTTTTTTTGTGAGGGTACTACCCTAGGGGACACGGGGAGAACATGCAAACTCCACACAAAGAGGCCCTTTCGCCAACCCCACCAAGGGTATGGGCACTGATGACTTAAATATTTAGCTCTATGCTGTATGTGTGCAAACCTCGAACTGAATCAAATATTCAGAGAATCAATATAAGCTAGTTTCTCCCTCACTGGTAGGAATGAGTCCAGTGAACCATCAAATACAGCAGTGTTACTGTATGCTTAATTTATACTGTTTGTACATTGTCGTGCGGCAAAAATAGCAGATCTACAAGCTCTGTAGATCTGCTATTTTTGGCATGTGACACCGTCGTGCAACACATTATAAACCAGGCTTAACTGTAGCAGTGCACTGTTACAGATTGAGACATGAACTAGCAGCTAAGTTCTCCCCCTTAGGAGCTTGTTATGGCAGCAGAAAATGAAAATGTATTCTCTATGATGTTAACACGCTCTACTCTGCATCATTCTAACCCCACTTGTCTACCCCAATGTTGCCATTTCTTTAATTGCATTATTTTGAACTATTTCTGTGGAGGCAAACATAGGCATCCATGTGTGTGTGTGTGTGTGTGTGTGTGTGTGTGTGTGTGTGTGTGTGTGTGTGTGTGTGTGTGTGATGCATGGGGTGGCATCTGTGTTAATACTTTGTGTTTTCTGAAAAGAACACAGAGGAATGAGAAGCGCGTTGTTGATGAGCCTAATTAGAAACGAAGTGGAAGGAAATCAGGGGTGATGCGGAATTTAACACACACACACACACACACACACACACACACACACACACACACACACACACACACAATACAAACATGGACAAACACAAAAGCACACGGACACATGCAAACAGCTCAAGCGTCAATCACCATCATTCTTACCTCATGTTAACGCACACATGCGGACAAGCATGAAGGGAACACATGGGTGTGTCATAATGTCCCGCACACACACACACCTCCTCCTCCTGGAGGCATTGCATTGAGTCAATCCATATTTCATCTGAGCTGTAATTATCCCTGTACTACAGATTTCTCAACCAATATTGCACAATGTACCGAATACTCTATTTACGCAAATGTATCTGTATACATGGCTATGTCTTATTGCACACTCTATAAATCCAGACACTAAGCTTCCCCGCCCTCACTGTTGCTATAGGACTCCTCATGGGGCTTTTATTATCTCTATCTTATTATTATATATTTATCTTAATTATTGTTGTTATTTTGTTATGTACAGTATTGGCTCACCACTCTTGCATTTCACTGTTTGTACCTGTATGAGTAGTGAGAAATAAATCCTCTTGATTATTGATTCCTTACCTCAGCAATAAACCATTCTAACCCAAACACATACATACATACATAACATTAACCATATAAATGCCTAACATGAACCCTAACACACAAATTTTACTAACATGAACCCTAATACGTCACATACATGCCTAACATTAACCCTAACACATACACATACACATACTGTATATGCCTAACATGAACCCTAACAGATACACCCCCCCCCCACACACACACACACACACACACACACACACACACACACACACACACACACACACACACACACACACACACACACACACACACACACACACACACACACACACACACACACACACACACACACGGCAGTGGCTCAGGAGTAGAGTGGCCGGATGGAAGCCATGAGGTTTCCAGTTCGATCCCGGGCTCCCCCAGAGTTAGTGTCGAAGTGTCCTTGAGCAAGACGCTGAACCCCTAATTGCTCCCGATGAGCAGGTTGGTGCCTTGCATGGTTTCCTCCGCCATCAGTGTGTGAATGTAATGCACAATCTATGTAAAGCGCTTTGGATAAAAGCGCTATATAAATGCACCATTTTACCATTTACCACACACACACACACACACACACACACACACACACACACACACACACACACACACACACACACACACACACACACACACACACACACACACACACACACACACACACACACACACACACACACACACACACACACACACACAGTGGAGACCTCATTATGACTCTTTGGCTCCATCTGGTGTCTACACGCTATTTTAGCACTTTGACAGGTGACATAATGTGAGGCCCTGAGCAGGACTGGGTTCAGATATCGCTGTGTGAGTATGCATGTGTTGGTGGTTTGTATGGGGGTATCTGTATACTGTACAGTGTGTGTGTGTGTGCGTGTATGTGTGTGTGTGTGTGTGTGTGTGTGTGTGTGTGTGCAGTTGCAGTACCTCAATGGCCACCACCCAGAGTATGAGCTGCGTCTCCGACTCAGGGAAGTAGGCTTTGACTTGTGGAGACATGCCAATTAGAGCACAGTTGGTCACCACTGCTATCACACTCATGGCCTCAAAAGCAAGCTGGAAGACAAGAGGACAGCAGCACGTATCTCTGAGTAACTGGCTTAGGATAGAGACTACCACTGTTTATATTCCAAAAATAGAAAAGGACAGCGAAAGTCCAAAAAAGGCAAAGAAAGCACTTGGGATGGCCTCTTGCTAGGCAGACATTGCACATAACATGGCCTTCTTAATTGACCTTAGGAGTAATCTATCATGAAAACTAAGTCATACCTTCCACAGTATATTTCTTCAAGGGAAGTGAAACGCATATTGTTGATGTCGGATGGAAACCTCATATGTTCGAAACTGTTACTTTTCAGGATTTAAATAAAAAAATAGCAAAAACAGCAGATCTACAAGCTCAAAATGTGGGGCCCCGCGTTTTAAGCTTGTAGATCAGCTATTTTTGATACTTTTATGTAACACTGTAGTATGAAGAAGTTGGGCATTAATTGTGTATGTACTTTACTGAGATATGTTCAATAAAATGTGTTTCCAAATATTGGGGCTAATTAGTTTTTGTGAGACAGTTAACGTTTGTTCAAAAGATTTTAACTTTCCTAAATATTTGTTCTTTACATGTCAGAAAAGTGCTAAAACAAGAAGTGAACAAGTGAACATCAGGCAAAAACATTCTATATCCAAAATATACTGAAAAGACCTTACTGCCAGAGCTGTGTACTAAAGTGATTATAAACAGAGATTCAAACCAGGACTGTTCAGCAAGGAGCATTTCTCTGCTCACCTGCCAGACGCCTATGTTAGCAGCAGGGTCAGAGTAGGGCCGTTTGTACACGCGGCACATCTTGAAGGCATCAGAGTAGACTTCTGTGACGTTGTTCAGCACCACCAGAACCGCGGCCAGAGGGTAGACACAGGAGAACAAGCTGACGTAACCAAACAGCAGGAACAGCTCCAGGTAGTCATCAAATGTCCCCTAGAGAGAGAAGCGCACACACACAGGGTTATAAGCCAATACCCAGGGCTTAGCGCATCAAATGAGAGCCTATTTCACCCACAAAATAACCCGGCAAACTCTGGGTACCAGAAACTGAACATGCTGATCGATGTGTCCTTAATAATCCTGTGTGTGTGTGTATACTGTATATATTCTGAAATATGTTTAATATAGCCCAAGCATAGTCCTACAGTATATGACAGTGGTTCTCAAACTTTTTCATGTCAATGACCCCCAAAATGATATGTATTTGGCTGCGGACCCCCATCTCAAAATATTTTGTTCCTGGGACCCCCAGAAGCAAAGATTTGAGTTACAAATGTTCACTTTGAAAAATATATATTCAAGGATTCAAATTTTTCAAAAATAGCAGATCTACAAGCACTCGGTGCCGAGCTTGTATATCTGCTATTTTTTAATAGCCAAAGTATAAAAAAATAGATAAAGGGGTTAAAATGATTGTGACGCTTTATTAACTATTTTTGCTGGGGACCCCCTGGAACCCCTGCAAGGACCCCTGGGGGTCCCCGGACCCCACTTTGAGAACCAATGCTATAAGAGACATCTGTGCTTCTGTAGATAGAGGCGTACTAGCCAGGTAAAGGTACTTATGACAGAGAAGAACCTTACTAATTATGTCATCATCCATTCAAGTGTCCTGCTGTCCCTCTTTGTGCAGTGCTGCCTTCTCTCTCCTTGACACTAGAGCACTCTCATATCAGGAGACTTCAATTACATTTTGTCCAGGTCTACATTGGCGCCTTATTGTCTCTGGCTCCACATCATCCTCCAGACTATAATTCAATGATACAGTGAAGCCATGCCCTCACAGAGCCTTCAGTAACAAGACACCTTTTCTTGTATATACTGTAGACTTTTAAAGTGAGATTATGTCCAGAGGCAAAGGCTAATATGTTAAAATGTGTCAAGATAGATGATGGGGAGGTACAGGCTAATGTTTCTTCCTACGGTCTTCACTAGTAACTCAGAAGGACAAAAACAAGACAACATCTTCTGTTTTCTTCTAATTTGATAGCAAGGAAAACAAACTAAAGCAAATAAAAACACATTTGGGTAAAGTTACACATGCCTTACCCCATTCAAAACGAAACGAGAAAGCATCTGTGTCATTTTAGATTTTTGCGTTGGCTATTCAAAAATAGCAGAAATACAAGCTGCAAGCTTGTACAGCTGCTATTTTTTAAACATCTGGAAAGTGTTGAGAACTACTGATTTAGAAGGCATTTGTAGAATCGGCCTCGGGTCTTAATGGGTTAAGAATGTAAACGTTTTATGTTGATTAAACTGTAAATGAAAATAGCGTTGACCCACCAGGTAGCTGCTCATGTCAGCCTCAAGTCTGATCTGCTCAGCCAGAGGAAGCTCCTGGTCCCCCATGACTCTCCTCTTCTGGGCCTTCCGCATCATCTTCTTGTTGCGTCTCCTCTGGAGCCAGTAGGGAAGGAAGGCCTCCATGATCTGGTTCAGGATCTGACTGGTGATCAACAGGGTGGCCAAACTCTGTACAGACACAAAATAACAATGAATCCAAGAACCAAAACGAAGAGAAGAATGGAGAAGGAAGGAAGGAAGGACATATGGATGGAGGGCTGGCCTACAGTACCTGTCGGAGAAGAGGCATATCTTGCATCGCAAAAGCTATGTAGAACAAGGATGCAAAGCAGTTGAAGAAGTTGAACTGAGGAGAGAGGACAACTGAAATGTTAATACAAAAACATTTGGGTGCAGACTGAAAATGGAAATCACTGAGTCAAATACTATATTATATACACTCACCACCAAGACTTTAAGCACCAAGTGGTTTTGATAGGAAGACTCCAGCCTGTGATTTTCTAAATGAAAGAAAAAGCATTTTGCAGTGAGTAAGGCAAATGACAGCTTCACACCAGCCCTGTCACACATTACATCTCTCTCATCCAACTACACTCCAGCCTTGAGCCTATCCCTGTCGAGCCCTTTTTTTCTCAGCCTATCAAATCTATGTTTGATCAGGGCATCTAAAGCTAAATGTTAAAAAAAGGCAGAGCCCCGGAATAATATGCAAAATGTTTCGTTAAATGCCCTTTTCTGGTTCCAGTTCAGTTTCCCGTAGTGTCGCTTGATTGGTGTGGCAGCAGATGTGCTTTCCATTTTAAATCTGCTGCCGCACCAGAACCGATATGCCACCTTAGGGAAGCCGGGACTACAGTAATGCACAGAGCCTAGTGTCTCAAGTGGATTTCTAAATCCACTTCTGAAATCTTTTATTAAACACACAGTCAAGTGTGATCAATATTATGTGCAGTAAATCTAACCAAAACCCATCTGCCTGTTTATCATCTTCCATCTTTTAACCACTCACCTAGGCCTGTCACAATTATTACATAATCTTTTTTCATATATAAATAAAAATAGTGGAAATAGCAGATCTACAAGCTCAAAACGTGTGACATCGACGCGTCTTGAGCTTGTACTTTTACATTTTTTATCCCACGATTTTGTAACCCTTTTTAACCCGGTGCCAATTTTCTAAGTGATCCTGGGCGCTACACTCCCCTCGCCAGCCTAGGAAGCCGAGCTCATGCCTCCTTCAATGCATGAGAGCCAACTGATCTTCTTCGTCACCTGACAGGGGGGAGGTCCCCCGGTAGGACGTAGTGCGTGGAAGGAACACGTTATTCCAACCAGTTCCCAGGCGGTATAGCGACCAGGATTACTACATGTTTTTTGTGAGGGTATTAACTACCCTAGGAGACACAGGGAGAACATGCAAACTCGTTTTGAGCTTGTAGATCGTCTATTTCCACAAAATGTTTTAAAAAATATCTTCAAAATTATTAAATATGTAATTTCCTTATTTAAGTTATCATATCTGCCCGGTGGAATTTTTGTTTAGAAAGCCTAAAAGCCAAACATTTTTTTAATTTTGTTCTAATGTTCAACGACAAAGACACAATTAAATCGTTAATCGCAATTATTTGCATATGACAATTAATCGTCAACATAAATTTTGGAATCGTGACAGCTCTACACTCACCCCATTCCGTGAGGAATTCGGCAGCGTATCTATAGATCAGGTTCATCACTTCTATCACCACGCCATAGATAATACTGGGGATGAACGACAAGACCGTCGTCCAGAAGGTGGGGTCCTCGTCGTAGATGATGAGCGCCCAACCCTCCATTTCGAAGTAGATCTGCATGATGTAGAGCGACAGGTAGAGGCAGAGGAGGACGAAGGGTACGGACACCAGATATATGCGGAGCTGCCTCTTGCTGTGGGGGTAGATGGGCTCCTCGCGTCCCGTCACAGGGTTGAACCCCAGCACACCATGGAAGCCGGGCCGAGGTTCTTCAAAGGCCATCTTCCTGCTCAGCGTTCCCCAGCCGTAGGAGAGTGTGGCGCTAAACCGCTTCCATAACTAGCAGGTTAAAACAACAATCAATCAATAATTCATTAGATGATCAATCATATTTGCATCTGTCTGTAATAATCTTAATCATGAAATAGTCATGTCATGAAAAAAATCCTGTTTAGTTTAGGTAGTTGATTCCATTCTTTTACAGTTTAGTTCTTAACACATTAAGACCGGAACGCATACTGTGTCATTTTAGATTTTTAGCTATAACCAGTAAACTTAGGACCATTTTATACTTTGGGCTATTCAAAAATAGCAGATATACAAGCTCCTAGCGCGGCACCGAGTGCCGCTACGAGCTTGTAGATCTGCTATTTTTGAACATTTGAACATTTTGTGCAAATCTTTGAATACATATATTTTTTTGAAACAACACTGAAATCTTTGCTTATGGAGGTCCCTGGAACAAAATATTTTACAAATGTTCGCTTTAAAAAAAATAGCAGATCTATTTGCTTCAGACCAGATTTTTGAATAGCCAAAGAAATCTAAAATGACACAGATACTTTCCAGGTCTAAATGGGTTCAGTTCAATGACATAACATTTTCACTTGTTTTCCTACCTCCAGGATAACAGTGCACCAGACCAAGTTGAAGACCGCAAAAAGCACATATTTATCGTAGTCCTCCATGTCAAACAAATAGTAAGGCACCCCGACCAAAGCCATGGGCACGAGGGCCATGGTAAAATACTCCAGGAAACCAAAGTACAGCGCCAGGCCCTCGCCATAATAATGTCGAATGTCATCTGCAGATATGGGATGAATTAAGAGGACAATGAAAAGGAGAGAATGAAAAGAGCAAAGAATTCAAATTTCACTCAAAGGCATCAAAAGACACAACTTTCTTTTTTTAACTAGTTAGAGAAGAGGGTGTATGTAGGTAGCAGTAATAACACACCATCTCTATATATCAAACTGTATGAAGTGTTTACACAGGCAGTATATACGGTAAATGTTTATGTACACACTGTGCTTCACTGTAAAGTCAAATAAAAAGACAGTGACTGATGTGAACCTACCAAGTGGCTGGAAGGACAGCTTAACCTTTTGGTACCAGGTGGTAGAGAGTCTCTTCAGTTCCTCTTTCTCATGGAGAGGGAAGGTCTGGAGAAGGATTCCCCTGGACTGGAGTCTGCGAACTAAAGAGGCAATAAGAAAAATGTACATATTATTTCACTTACTTTATTTGGGGGGGGGGGCAGTGTATTATTTGGCAAAAACAAAATTTGTTGTAATTAGGGCTGTTTGTTTTGGATGTTTTTTGGGGGAGGTGTGGGTGCGTTACTGGTGGGTGATTTTTCTACATTAGTCATTTGTCTCTTAGTCTTTTCCAATAAAATAAACACATTTTATGAAACAAGGTCTGTATAGAATGACTGGGACCCGCTGACAATACTAACAATGTGTTATCTACGACAGTAATTACTATTGTATAGTATGGACTGGCTAAATATGAGCTCTTGAAAACACTATCATTTCATCTGTCATTTCTTGAGTGCATCATTTCTTTTCAACAATTACATTATGCTTTCACAAGATTTGACAAACATGCTGAATACAAGCATTCTATCTGCACTGCAAGTTCATTGCTTTCTTATCTTGCTTTGGGACTAATTCATTACATTTGCATATTTATTGTCTCCATATTGCAGCCAGTGATGAGCATGCTGTGATGCTATTAGTGTGTGTGTGTGTGTGTGTGTGTGTGTGTGTGTGTGTGTGTGTGTGTGTGTGTGTGTGTGTGTGTGTGTGTGTGTGTGTGTGTGTGTACGCACACTCACGCAAACATGCACGCACGCATGCAGGCACGCACACAAACAAAACAAGGCCTACGTGTATGACAGAGACACAGGGAGCGAGCGAGAGAAAGAAAGACAGATAGCATGAGTAAGAGCAACGTTAATACTTGATGTCACAAAGATGAGAGAAAGAGAGTGAATAGCAAAGAGAAAATGATAGGGGAGGTGGAGATATAGCAACACTTTTTTATCATCATCTGTTTTTACTTCCGGAGACTCCTGCCAAGGACAGGCTTCAGACGTGCCTCCTTACAGGACACTTGGCTCAGATCTGAAACCATTTGACCCGTTGCGACAGCATGCCCTTGCTGACGTCGACCCCAGAGTTCAAACCCACAACCTCCCGCATGAAAGGCGTATGCTCTAACCGCTACACTTTCTTATAACTTACACAAATTACAGGAATATGAGCACAGACTAATCTCCTGAAATTCCATGGCACAATACAGCAGGAGAAAAAAAAAAATAGAATTCCCCACTAGCTACAAAAAAACATCAATATCCAGACTGGGGGCAGAGAAAAATATGAATAATACATAATGGTGTTTATTATTGACTGATTAGTCCACTGATTGATTTTCTGTTGCTTGACTGTGACTGATAATTAGTGAGCTGTCCCTTGATGTTACCAATATTAATCTGTAATATCAGGATTGCTTGTCATTAATAAATTCCGCACAATAAAGGAGAGGGAAATGTTGCAAAAATGATCTACTGTGTATATATAGCAAGAGCGAGAAAGAATTAGTAACACAATGATGACAAACAGAGAAAATGGCATTCAGTATAGTCTCTCAAGCCAGCTTATCTTTAATTTTTTTGCAGTTTCCGGTCTTTTTGCTTCAGACCGGAAACTATTTAGGCCATTCACAATATGTGAATGTTAAATAATTCTGTCGAGTTGAAAATAGCTCTCTGGGATTACTTTTAGAAATAGTGGGCGCTGTCTTTAGAGACTACTGTGCCATTCATTCAGTCAGTCAGTGACTCACTGATGGATTTTCCTGGGTAGAGTTGGGCTTTTGTGTATCCTGGTACATGAGTCTCGTCCTTGGCTCTCAGTGTGTCCAGCTCATGTTTCACGATGTACTGACACTCAGCCATGCTGAGGAAGCCATCCCCATCCCCTGGACAGAGACAGCAGATATTTAAAAGTTAAAATACAATATCCAGCATGCTCAGAACAAGGGTGTGGTGGAGTGGACAGTGTAGAATGATAGTTAACAATTAAAATGTGAAACTACAGCTTTTTGGAACAATGCATTAAGCGCTCTCCCAGCTCTCTGTCACTCGGAGCAAAATGTTGAGTATTGCTGATGAAAGCGTATACTGTATAATTTGGTGATGCAACCAACTTCAAATTCTAGTAACAACGCTGGCTTCTTTCGATGTGAGGCATTTTCTTGAATGTACCTTGAAAGTGTTTGAAATTGTGTTTGTTGGCGCAGGTGAAACTCCTCATGGATCCATCATGGAACTCTTTGAAGAGTCCCACATCCTCAGCCCCAGATAGCAGTCTTTGCCAGGTTCCCCCCACCAGGAATATATTGGGGTTCTCCTTCTCTGAACCCAAGTCTCCAGGGCTCAGCTGCTCCACCAGCAGCTCAGAACCTGACAGGAGAGGAGAGGAGAGGAGTATGTTTTATTCCTAGCCCAAGCAGGCAATCAGACTACCCTCACTCAGCTGCTGAGTATGTTATCCAGTCATTCCTCCACCGCAAGATTACCTCATGCTATCTATCCTTGATTGATTCTAATTCCACCAGCCACAGTCATACTCACAAGTAGATAGGCTAAAGGCCCTGACACACCAAGCCGACTTACAACGACTGATCAGGTCGCACAAGTCACACGCACGCACACACACACACACACACACACACACA
Organism: Gymnoscopelus microlampas; assembly: GCF_963454915.1. Lineage (NCBI taxonomy): Eukaryota > Metazoa > Chordata > Actinopteri > Myctophiformes > Myctophidae > Gymnoscopelus > Gymnoscopelus microlampas. Next base: position 35,210,130 of record NC_139940.1, on the reverse strand, counting down.
CACACACACACACACACACACACACACACACACACACACACACACACACACACACACACACACACACACACCAAACTAATGAACAGGAACACTGCCCAACTTCTTATCTTAAAAGCTGATGGCCAAATTCTGTGCCTGCTTGAGAGGAAATAACTCTCAATAGCAGTAGATGGCATAGTCTCTATCAAAGCATATCTAACAGAGCCAAGCTCTAAAGCGGAGATGACAAAGCCATTTCTCAATACCAGAACACAAAGAACATAATTGCGTCCTTGGAAAGAACGTCCTCATCAAGTTAATTTGGGGACGACTATTGTTAATATTATTGACTCATGTAAGTGACAAATAAGTGAATGAATAACGCTATAGTAACAAATTAAAACCAATGCAATCCAGTTGATTATTGGGGTTTCCCCTATCATTACTGTCATCACGGCTTTGATAGGAAGGATGGACATCGAGACAGATGACTGAATGAATGTTGTGGATGAAATATCACATACATCTTCTTTATGAAGATTAATGTAACACGGGACCAGGCTGGACGTGGATGCATATGAAATGGCCTTTCTCTGAGTTGTGGCAATAAGTTAAGCAAATTTAACTTTTTGAAATTCAGCAATCACAGCACAAAGTGTACTACAATGCCAAGAAAATGAATACTGAATTATGTTCCAAAATGGATAGGTAGATTTTGTACAGATTAGAGGTAGGACGCTTGTCAACATATTTAAATGGTTTTACTTTCACTCTCACCATGTTGGTAGTTCAAAATCAGTAAGCAAAGCCATAGACTACTATACAGTTATGTATTGTGACGGCCCCATGGCCTATGTCAGGGTTTGTGTGCACGTTGCTAATACCAATGTCTTTTCAGTGTACTGGGACCTGGTTGGAGAGTGGTGGCAATCAAGGATTGGAGGCAGCTGGCCAGGGCCTCCAATCACTATAAAAGAGTCACCTTTCCCAGTGCTTCTTTCTCTTCCACCTGGGCCACACAGAGCATATTGTTTGTTTGATTCAGTCCCTTAGTTTGTATGGCAGTTTAGTTTCCCTGCCAGGTTTTTGTTGGAGACATTTGCTTTACTTCTTTAAATTAATTATTCTATTTAATAAAATCATACATTTTTGCATTTATCCCTTGCCTGTTTCCCTTCTTTGTTGTGGTCTGGGAGCCGGACCATAACAAATGGGGGCTCGTCTAAAAGCTTACCTGTAGTTAGTGGTTAAAAAATAAACTAAAAAATCTAATTAACGAGCGCTGTACTTTGTTGGTGCTCATTTGGGGAACTTGCGAAGGGATTTGGGTTTGTTTTGTTACTAGTCACTCACAGACTCACAGGACAGACACACTTGGGTAAGTGTTGGCCTTTGTTTATCTCTGGTATTTGTAGCTGACCCTATAGGTAAAGCGCGTTTCCCCTTGGGACTCGTGAGCATCCTGAGAGTAGAGTGGGGAGAAAGTGGCTGGAGCTATATGCTCGGGAGCACGTCTCTAGTCTTGGGGGGGTTGCCAGCTTGCTGGTCGCCTTTTTCCACACTAGCGTTTACAGTGCGTAAGTACCCACCCAAGTAACCCTTGAAGACTAGTGTGCAGTGTTAGGAAGTTTTTGGATAGGAAGAATACAGAACTAAAATTACAGCGTATTGATAATTCAATTTAAACCTGTCACCGATACTAGGTGAGCTCCTGCACAAGTTTTGTTCACTATTGGCGTGCAGATGGTTTTGCAGATTGGCTCCAAATATAGCTGGTTAACAGTGTGAGACACTGCGAAAACTATGGATGCTTGTTGACGCTTAAGGACAGCTTTTCAGCCGATGTCACCCTGGAATGCAAGGGCCTTTAAGACATTGGTTCCCAAAGTGGGGTCTGGGGACCCCCAGGGGTCCTTGGGGGTACCAGGGGGTCCCCAGCAAAATTAGTTAATATATCATTTAATATCATTTTAACCATATTTTATAATTTAGCTATTCAAAAATCGCAGATGAGCTGTGAGCTTGGAGATCTGATATTTATGAAAAACTTAAAAATGTGTGGGTCTTGACATTGACATGAAAACGTTTGAGAACTACTGCGTTAAGAGCCAGATTAATAATCTCCATACCTCCAAGATGTTGTGTGTCTTTTATTCGGCTAAGTAGCCATGCGATGGCTTCCTCCTTGGCGTCCGAGGCCAGCTCTAACACTACCAGAGGAGTGAACTTTGGGCCATTACTGCCATCTTGTCGTGGTTCTTCCAGCATCTTCCTCCCTCCAAGGGAACCTGGTTGAGAAGTGAAATTAAAGTGTCTTTTCCTTTCTTTTCATACATTGTAGTACTGAGTAGACAATTTCTGTTCCTCAGAGATGACAGAAGAAGAAAGCGTTATGAATTAGGAAGGAAATTAGCCAATACAGCTAGCCAGTTTTGGTGGATTTAAAGTAAATGTATATACAATGGTGCAACTTCTAAAACATCTTACAATGAAGTGTTGGCCTTGTGTGGTCATACATCATAGTACTGTCTGTGCCCTGTGCCCTGTCACCCTATATCATCACTTTATTTATGATGAGCTCATGAATGCAAAAATATCACGGTAAGAATGTATTGCTACCAATGTACCAATCAAAGTTAGTGGTGGCCTTCAGTGCCTAGTGTGAACAACACTTTGAGAGGACAATGTGCAGAACATGTAGTACAGACATTTGACACAAGAAAATAAAGACTACGGTGGCAATCCATGGGACTTAATCACTTGAACCCCTAACATCCCTATTCTGGGAGAAGTGGTTAAAGGCAAACATCCTGAAAGAATTTTACATAAAGGTGTCAATGGTGCATTTACAGTGTATAGCACCTTTATCCAAAGCCCTTCACAATGAGCATTACATTCACCCATTCACACACCGATGGCAGAGGAAAACATGCAAGGCATGAAGGCATCAACCTGTTCATAATGAGCAGTTTAGGGTTCAGTGTCTTGCTCAAGGACACTTCTGCACTGCACTTACCACAGGGGGTAAGTGCTCAACCAAAGTGTATAATTGTCAACTCCTATCAGAGTCAGACACAACGTCATTTAAAGAGAATATACTGTATGGTCTACTTACAGGGGTGTAAAGTAACTCAGTAAATGTACTCAAGTACGGTACTTTTACTTTACTGGAGAATTTCCAGTTTTCTATACTTTTTATACTTCTACTCCACTACATCTCAGAGACAAATGTTGTACTTTTACTCCACTACAATTATTTGAAAACTTTGGTTTATACCAGTTACTTTGTAGATTTTGATTATTATTACAAAACATACATTAACCACTTCAACCCTATTAAACATTGGCTATTTGAAAATAGCCGATGTACAAGCTCACAATGCTGCGACTGCGAGGCATTGTGAGCAGGAATAGGATAACGAGAATAGGGCATAAGCTTTGACAGTAACAGTACCAGTAGCAGCAGCTGATACAGATTAAAGAGATGGGGGTGGAGCTTGTGTTAAATCTACAAAATATTCGAGGAATATCTATGGAAAAGTGAAGGTTGCTCTTCTCGCACACACTAAAATAATATAAGATCAAATAGATACACAACACCAGGCAATCAGGCATACACAAATCACTGCAATTATCATGAGTTCTGATGAGTAATTATCATGAGACAGACCACTGACTCACCCAAGATCCTTGTGTGGAAGGGGATTCCGTTTTAGCCTCGGAATAGATGCAGCCCCCGGTGATCTGCTGATAGTAATGATAGAAAACAGACATGTATATATTGATGTATTACTTTGAGACTGGGTAGTAGTTTGGACTTCAGTTCTCTAGGTTCCACGTCACTGACCAGCGCAGCAAACCACAGTTGTCACACCCACTAACGTACAGTACAGTTAATGCTTGTGTACATAAAAGGCTAATCAAATGAAATCACCACCGCACAGTTTTGGCTTTTCACTGTACATACAGTATAACCACATACGTATAATACTAACGTTATATATTTCTGAGAGACACCTCGGTCACAGTTGTACATAAACTAGAGTTAATTTGCGTTTTAAACGCTATATGATATTAAGAAATTGTAACTTGCAAAAGAAGGAGACAAAGTCAATATCGCACTGAAACAGACCACCGTTTCACCTAAAACATGCTTTATGACATAGAAAGAACAACATAATTCATGTATTTACCACAGAACCTGTTCCTTCAGACGGGGGGGTAATGTTTAGGTTTTTGACAGCAAAGACATGAAGCTTCTTCCGGAATGTGTTGTTTCATCAAAGTCTCGGCCACGTGTGTGGGGTGTGTTTGTTTTCTCTGCCAGGGGAGAGCAGAAGCACCAGCGTCGGATACAGCAGCAGTGCATCTCAAACCTTTTCATGACAAGGACCCCCGGCCCCGAATTGATATATATCTGGCCGCGGACCCCCATCTGAAAATATGTTGTGCCAGGGAACCCCACAAGCAAAGATTTGTTTTAAAATGTTAGCTTTTTAAAAACAAATGGTATTAAAAAATGTTCACTATTATATTCAGTTTTTTTTTAATTAATAGCTGATCTACAAGTTCAAAGTGCGGCACGAAGTGACACATTTATATTTGAAAAATGGTAATTTAAAGTATGATGTGAACATGCGCGGTACATCATTATCAGACTTATCCTTCAACTTTAATAGAAATAAGCATGTTAATCATGTATACGGATTCTTTACTTTACTTAAAAATCCAAATATAATATATTTTTTGATATTTGGAAAATTGCCACAGAAAATTGCCACGGAAGAGTGGGCACCGAGGTGCCCACTCTTCCTTGGTGCCCAGACGCCGAGTGTCTCCACGTTGTTCAGTGTGGAAAAGACGCCACCTAGCGGAAGTATCAACGAGTATTGAAACCAAACGCACCCCGAGCGAAGTCTCGTTTCTCCTTTTAAAGTGACGTCGTACCTGGTTGCGCAACGGTGTCGCGCACCGAAAGCAGCAGATCTACAAGCTCACAACGCGTCGCGCTGTGACGCGTTGTGAGCTTGTAGATCTGCTGCTTTCGGTGGCGCAACAACTTACAACCAGTCACCAGCAGATGACGTCGTGATTCTGGAGGAGAATGGCCGAGCAAACTGTAGCAGAACAGAGAGGGTGAGAGAGTTAAGTTTTACTTCATTTTGAACAAGTATCTTTCTTTGTCGTCATTATACGGATTAACCCGATAGAAAACACAGTTTATCAGTGGCCATGACCTTAATATAAAATACCTATACAGACTAGTACATGTTGTTTTTGTTTCTCATCCATGAAGTCACAAACATATGTTCTTGTTGTTGTTGTCAGTCACAGCAACGTGAACCATAGACTCACTCTCTGGCATCCTTTTTCTATTTGGAATGGATTCATGCTAGTCTGCTCAGTTTTAAAATGAATGAATGAATTATAATGTATAATTACAATATGTTGATACAGTGTGTGTGTGTGTGTGTGTGTGTGTGTGTGTGTGTGTGTGTGTGTGTGTGTGTGTGTGTGTGTGTGTGTGTGTGTGTGTGTGTGTATATATACTGTACACTACTACTACTATACTGTACAGTATATGTATAAATGTGTGTGTGTGTGTGTGTGTGTGTGTGTGTGTGTGTGTGTGTGTGTGTGTGTGTGTGTGTGTGTGTGTGTGTGTATTTTTTACATTTTGTACAAAATATCCAATTTTACATCGAGGTGCCCATGTTCCTAGTGCCCACCTATCCTGTATCCGTTTTAGAGCAACAACTTTTCTGTATTTCCTCGTTATGCCCCCATATCCCTCAGCCAAATTGCCACACCACCACAGACCTTAACTGTGATGGACGGTCAGGGCTCATACCATACTAACTTTTGAGTTGGTTGTACTTCTGCGGCTAACTTTTTTAATATAGATTCACCAGCATATTTGTAGAAATGTAGGTGGACCGCCTCACCCACACATACACACGTATAGACAGACCTGCTAAATGTAAGGTGCACTGGTGCGACCACTTAACATTTTAGTTGCACCGGACAGATTTGTGGGTGCATATGTGCTCTCTGGAGCACTGTACATTCACATTGTGGTGACCATTGAGTGGTACACACAGTTTGTTTCCAGAGAATACACCCTATATGTTTAGATGTTTGAAAATCATTTAAACTCATTTTCCATGAGAACTATATGGACATTTTAGTAAGTATGTTTAGGATTTATGTACAGTGTGATCACCATCCATTTTTTAAATTGTAGAATAATTATTGAAAATCACGGTAACACTTGCTATGCATCCCATGTCTATAATGCCTGCCTGTCTATAATATCTCCCTTTTCACATTTTTACTCATTAATTTTGTTTTTGCTACAGAGCAATCCAGCGAATGCTGATGGCTCTTGGTGTTCATAGTCTATTCAGCGGTATGTTGGGGTTCCTGGACACAACATTAAGGTAATCATGATGACACCGAAACATTGTGATTTTCACTCTGCATGCATGCATGTCCTACAAATGCAAGCTAAAACTATAAGATGTTGAAATAAGATGTTGCTAATTGAAATTAAGTACGGTTTCTCCTGCAATATTGGACAATACGGTAGTTATTCTAGCACATGTCATTTGTTAACCTACCAGAGTATTGTACTGTACTGTAAAAGTACACCAGCTGGATAGGTACGGCACAAAGAAGATATACATTATAGTCCATCCATGTTTATTCTATTTCAGTAACTCTGCAGTCACAGATCAGAGACCGGAACAAAATGTGCAAATACAATATCGGTAAATTATTACATTAACTGAGCAAACACGCTGGGCTTAAACAGTCACTGTACATAATCATGCTACATATAGAGCTAGTGTGCAAACAGCACAAGGAAAGGGGAGCATGTATCATAGGTGTGTCATCATTAGCTGATGGCATGTCTGTCTCTGTTGGTATTTTTGGGATCCTCACAAAATAGGTACTGCATACATACTGCAGAAAATAACAATGCAACAAAATCATATAAAATCATCTATTATGGCAATGTCGGGAGCAGAGTAATTTAAATACAGTAGTTAGTGAATGTGCTCTGGCATCTCTCTCTTGCTCAATGCAAATAGACATATGGACTGCTCCAGCTGGAATATCTATTAAAAATGTCATCTAATGTTCTTTGCTGGCTGTCGAATGGGCTCTACCCAGAGCCCTGTATATTAACTGATGTGTGGTAATTACAAACAATATTGGATAGGCTTACTACAAATAGAATGCCCAAACCTACATAATAACATTGTATTGAATTGCATGCACACACGCATGATCCTTTTTTACCACTCATTTGACCCATGTCTCCTGCCTGGGCCAGCCTCCCTCCCCCCAGCACAAAATATATCAATTTACCATAACAAGGCTGCGTTTCAGGCTGTATTTTATAAATAACGTTGCAGCAAATGAGCTTTGGGATCCGTTGACCCAATAAATAATGCTAAATTAAATTGGTGGCCTGGAATTCAGCCACTGAGTTTTGCCCACTGCTGCTGGCATCCGTTTTCTATTTGGCTTCATGCTACAGTAACCGTTCATCTGCTAATTGCCAGTAGAGATTCTGCAGTGAAATTACACTTGACCAGGTTGGGCAGTATTCTGTATTCTGTACTGTAAGCACAATGCAGCTGATGCAGAGGCTTGTACATCCATATATCCTATCTCCAGTGTTGTAAAGTAACTAAGTACATGTACTCAAGTACTGTACCTACAGTAAGTACAATTTTTAGGTATTTTTTACTTTACTGGAGTATTTCAAATTTTCAGTACTTTTACTTCTACTCCACTACAATTATTTGAAAACTTTAGTTACTAATTACTTTGTAGATTTTGATTATTATTACATAACATACATTAACCACTTTTAATTTGAAGTGTGAGCTTGTAGATCTGCTATTTTCAAAACATTTTCATGCATTTTATACATTAGAAAACTTCGTGAAATGGGACATTCTGCATAATGAGTACTTTCTACTTGTGGTACTTTAAGTACATTTTGATACCAATACTTTTGTACTTTTACTCAAATTAATTTTGAATTCCGGACTTTTACTTGTATTTCTACATTGCAGTATTGATACTTTTACTTAAGTACAAAAATGTAGTACTTTTTACACCACATCTCTCAGGGGTGCAAGTAAACTCTAATATATCTCTAGCTTTAGGCCACTCATTTGACCATTTTATGTCATAGGTCTACTTTACTTGTATTCCCTCTTCGTTTATCTTTTCCCATTCCCCACAAAGGGACCCTTCAGGCAAACTGCCACACCACTAGTGTCGGGCAGAAACCTTGTATCTCTATATTTAAATTTTGTATGTGTTTTCGTACATTAATGCCTTACTTCATCATACAAGAGTGTCGCACAAAAGTGGTGAAAATAGCAGATCCACAGATCCACAAAGGCATTGCGAGTTTGTACATCGGCTATTTTCACTACTTTTTTATAATAATAAAAAATGAATGGTTTTGGACATGCAAGGTTTACACCCGACAGCAACGATATCCTAGTTATGTATCCGACACCAAATGGACCCGGATGATTTGGTTCCATTTATACACTCTCAGAGTTAAATTAACACTGTGGATTTTTACAGAGTAGAACACTGTTAAAGTTTGGTGATGGATTTCTTTTGTATTTGTAGGTGGTGGTGGATCCCTAACTGGCTGCCGTCATGGTGCCCCACCTCTCAGAATCAGCTTATGTGTGCAGAGGAGAGAATGCTACGAGGTATTCATATTTTTCTTTATAGGAAGCATCAGAACCATGGATGCAACCTAACCCATTAAAGGGATAGTTCACCCCAAAAAACACTTTTTTTCCTATCGATTAGTCACCCCATGGAGACTTTGTGGATATTTTTTAGTTTTTGTCGCATTCCTAAGCCAATAATTTAATGACCAGTGGACCGGTAAGCAGCGGTTCCGGAAGGAGACACAAAGTAGACTCTTTGTGTCTCCTACCAGAACCGCTGCCGGTCATCAAATTATTGGCTTAGGAATGCGACAAAAACTTAAAAATATCCATGAATTCAAGTCTCCATGGGGTGACTAATCGATAGGAAAAAAAGTCATTTTGGGGGTGAACTATCCCTTTAAGACCTGAGGCCGATTCTACAAATGTCTTCTAAATCCTAACAGCTTTCTGAAAAACTTTCTATGTCAGTGGTTCTCAAGCTTTTTCATGTCAAGGACCACCCAAAATTATATGTATTTGACCGCAGACCCCCATCTCAAAATATTTTGTTCCACGGACCCCCAGAAGCAAAGATTTTAGTTAAAAATGTTCGCTTTAAAAAATGTAAATTCAAAGATTTGCAAAATATTTCAAGATTATTAAAAAATAACAGATCTACAAGCTCATACGCCAAAGTATAAAATAATGGTTAAAGTGGTTAAAATCTAAAATTACACTGACAATTTCCCGGTTTTAATGGGTTAATTTGAATTAATCGATGGCCCACATTTGACATCTTTTCTCTTCTCTTTTCACCGCAGGTATTGACACCCAATTCTCCAAACGGTACGTCCCCGTCTCCCATGGCAACAGTGTGTGGACGCTCAGCTTCACGAACAGCGGTACTAAAGACAGAACCCCCGTGGTCTTGCTCCACGGGTTCGGCGGCGGCGTGGGACTCTGGGCCCAAAACCTGGAGGCTCTCTCCCAGCATCGTCCCGTTTACGCCTTGGATCTGCTGGGCTTTGGCCAGAGCAGCAGGCCCACGTTCTCCACGGACGCTCGGGTCGCAGAGGACGAGTTTGTGGATTCGGTGGAGCAGTGGAGGACCAACGTGGGCCTGGAGGCCATGATACTGCTCGGTCACAACCTGGGAGGATACCTGGCAGCATCGTACTCTATTAAATACCCAGACAGGTAGGGGGCCTTTAGTTTATGGCTCAGGAAACCTATCCTTTCCTTTTTGTTTCAGGATGGGGATGGGGTGTTTTTTTCCTCTCATGTACTGGTTACAGTTGTCTTGAGTATGTTAAAGCTTTTTCAGGCCAAGGACCCCTTAGCTGAGAGAGATATGAAGCAGCCCCCCCCCCAACTACATATTGTATAAAATTGTGTTGCAGATTAAACACATTTGTTTTTCATAGATTTCATAGCTAGTTGGAATCATGCTAATGTGTATTTTCAGATAGTTAACCTTTTAAACCTTCATTATTTGGTCAACTTGCAGTTGCAGATATACAAGCTCACAGCGCGCCATTTGCATGTACATCTGCAATTTTTGAACATTTTTGAAAAATCTTTACACAAATCTTCTCTTCTGGGGGTCCCTGGCACAAAGCATTTTCAGATGGGCGGTCCGCAGCCAAAATACATATCGTCTTGTGAGTCCTTGGCATGAAAAAGAATTGAGAACTACTGATTTAGAAGGCATTTGCCGAATCGGCCTCAGATCTTAATGGGTTAATAGAGAAAAGGACAAAAGTGGAAAATCCTTGGAAATGTTTTAAATAGATTCTGGGTTTGAATAATGCTGTTGTCCTTTTCAGTGCAAAGATGAGCATAGCAAAAAACAGAAACACATTTTATAGACGTAATGTAGTCACCTCGGTGTGCCAGGAGAACGTGCCAGCGTCTGATAACGGCAGTGTCCTCCATGCCTCTCTCCTCCCACTGGGCTGTATCTCTCCTGAACCATCTCCTCTCGCTGTGTCCCTAAACTCAAAAGCTTCCAGCAGGCACCCAGTTCTCCTCAAGGGATGTCTGATAAAATGTCCTCAATACCTTATCTCTTTCCTTCATCAGTAACGCTTAAAACATCCTCTCTTCCTGTCCTCTTATTGTTATCTCAGTGTTCCAAATGGCCTTGAAGTTATTACACAAGATGCTCTTGATCAGGGACATGTGCCCTTTTTTTTAGCTGACTTGCCCATATCCTGTATGTTCATGTTGTAGCCTAAGGTGCTGGCATGGGTTTTACACACAGCTTGCTGTGTGCTACAGGAGAGCACAATAGCTTCATAGAGGCTCTAGAAGCAATGTGTAATTGCCTAAATGCTGGACTGCGTGGTATAGTTATGAATAATTATTTTGGTATTTCGAGTTGTTGTGCCACTGGCCTATTTCCTCCTAGACAATGATCAATGGATATTACTGTTACGGTATACAGTATATCCTGATTTTATTTCTAGAAGAAACTGTACATTTAAGTGTTAAAAAGCTGTATTTCTGTGGAGTGTGGACAAATCCAATAGCAAATCCAAAATACTGGCTTTGACTTACTTGTATAACCCACACCCAACCCCCCTACCTCTGACTGTCTCACCAAAGAACTTCTCTCCCTACCTGTCTTGTTTCCTTTGCCAAATGAAAATGTGAAAATGAACACTTCTCCTATTAGTAAAAAAACGCTTCACAACAACAATGCTGTTGTAACTAGACAGCAATTACATGTGGATTGCATAGAAGAAGAAAGAAAAACCCAGAAACCAGTACCAAAATCATGGCACTGTGTCTTTAAATTATCACGGGCATAATGCCACCAGACTGTTGCTTGTCAAGAGAGTTGAATCAATCAAACAAACTGTAGTTTGACAGAGTGATAACAGACCCAAGAAAAGTAGCTGAAGTTGCTGAACACATTTTGAATGATAAAAAGAGTGATTCTTGCTTAAATACTGTTAGGGCTACCTTTTTAAGCCTTTTACATTGTACAACGATGTAAGAAGTGCTTATTTGAGAAAAAAAATCCAGGATAAGAATCCTGAATTGGATGTGAATGTTTTATGCTAAGTTGGCTGTTCAGTAAGGAAGTTTTTGCATAAGGACAATTCCTAGAGACGGCATGGCAGGTGCGTCGTAAATCACAGCCAGGACAATGTCTTACTGTATTTTATTTGTGGACGTCTTGGTGTAAGCTATGTATGTGAATTATGCCAGTGTCCTGTAAGCCCATGTGGGCTGGGCGTCTTGTGTTGCAGGACACTATAATTAAAATATCAGTCAATCAATCAATCATTCATTTTAAATATCGTTAAATCAAGCATACATGATCAAATTCCGATTATTTGAAACGGTAATTATATTTCAGGCCAACATACTGTAGTAAATCTATGTGACTAATTAAGATTAGTATTAAGATTAGTATTTTAGTATTAAGATTAGTAATTTACCCAATTAAAATACAAGATACTAATCAGAAGAATCATTCATAAGTGTGAATGATAATGAAAATGTTGCTTTAAAATAATATATATATATTCAAAGATTTACACACATTTTCACAATTTTTCAAAAATAGCAGATCTACAAGCTCGTTTTTTGGCGCAAATCAAAAAATGACACAGATGTCTTAATGGACTAATTTAACCATCATGTAACCACCTGATGCATTAACACAACCTTTAACGTTATGCACAAATCTATGTCGTCTCTGCTCAGCTTTGGCTGTTTGCTCAATGCATTGTGGATATGGTTCAGGAGAAGCTAAATAAAAACAGCTTAGTTCAGGTGATTGTGTCTTGATTTCTCCATTTTGTCTGCTGTAGAGTGAAGCACATAGTTCTGGTGGAGCCCTGGGGCTTCGCTGAGCGTCCCGATACACCAGAGAAGGACCGGCCCATCCCAGTGTGGATCACAGCCCTGGGAGTCATACTCAGCCCCATTAACCCCCTAGCTGCGCTTAGACTGGTTGGACCCCTGGGTAAGGCCACTAAACTGCAGCAAACGTTAATACAGTTTACAGCAGTGTCTCAGGAAGTTGTTGGTTAATGGTAAAGTGACCGTTGACTTTTGACGTTTTAATTCACGTGTAGCCAGATGAAACCCTCAACACTAACTATATTTTGATTTTCTTACAATGTATGAACATTTTTGTGTCTGATTCAATTATCAATTGATCCTAGCAAGCCTAGCAAGAAGCTTTTAATTAACTATGGTACGTAGCATATTATTGCATTTTTATGGTGCTTTATGTACCACCAAATAAGCGTGAAAGTGACATTTAAAACATTTTGGTCCACATTTGTTTTTTATGTAAATTAGCATTGTTAGGTGTTTGTGTATCTATTTTTCATTGCTGTGTAGAATATAATCTTAGTAATGATCAGAAGGACACTACAGTAACCGCTTCTATTGATGTGATCCTTCAGGCCTCACTCTGGTGCAGACCCTGAGACCAGACTTCAAGAGAAAATTCTCCTCCATGTTCAGTGACAACACTGTCTCAGAGTACATCTATCACCTCAACGTACAAGTACCCAGGTCTGAGCCCACCGGCCACTTCCACCTCTCTGCTCGCTTTCTCCTTCTCTCTGTTCTGCTCTCATTTTTATAAGGCTTGGTACATTGGTGGGGTCCGAGGACCCCCACTTGAGGGAGTTCCAGGGGGTCCCCAGCTAAATGATAGATAGTTAGGAACCATGTTTGACCCTTATGGGTCTGTAACGGGTCCATTTGGTTCCATTTGTACACTCTCTGAGTTAAATTAACATTGATTTTACAATATAAATTGGGGTCCCAGAGATAGAAATGCCATTAAATGGGGGTCCGTAGCCTAATGCTTGTCAAACTGGGGGTCCTTGAAATTAAAATGGTTGAAAACATGAAAAAGATTGAGAACCACTGGCTTAGCATCTATTGACCGCTCTGCATTTTTTCATGGCTTGAGTGGAAAACGAGCCTTGGATACGGGCAATAACTAGGGAGAACATGAATGAAAACTTGTATCTCCATATTTCATGTTTTTTTTTTTTATAAATGAATGCCCTATTGTATAATTCATTGTAAGACAGTGTCATGCAAAGTAGCTAAAATAGCCGATCTACAAGCTCACCAACATGTTTGAGCTTGTGCATGTGCCACTCTGCTACAGTATTTGAACTAAATTCTGAAAATCTTGGCCTATAATTACATGCCCAAAATATGGACACCAGTCTGAAAGTGGTCAAGTCTATCTGTGGGTTTTATAAATATTTGACCAATGAAAAGCATTAGCAAGAGCTTGTAAGTAAATAATAACTACTGATCTACCGCGGATCACAGCTTATTTCTTCCATTTCCTGAAAAGTGACGGTTTTGGACATTCAAGGTTTCCGCCTGACAGTAATGATATGTAGTTTTCTTCTCTCGTAGTGGTGAAACGGCTTTTAAGAACATGTCCATCCCATACGGGGGGGCCAAGAGACCCATGCTGCAGAGGATCGGACTGATTCATCCTGACATCCCCATTACAGTTGTGTATGGCTCACGCTCCAGCGTAGATGGAAACTCAGGCCACACCATAAAGGAAATGAGGCCAAACTCTCATGTGGAAATCATAGTAAGTTCAGGGGTTCAGAAGCTCATCTGGGGCAGATGTAGCACATCTTGCACCTCTCACACCTCTCTGCAATGTTATCCCCCTTTCACCTTTTTCTGCCTTTCATTTACCTCCCTACTAGGGGGAAATGTATAGTAGACATGGTTCATCTCTGGTCTCTTAAAGACAATCATTTGATTTTCTTGATGGCGCCACTGATAGAATAGAGCAGCTAGGTCTGTGGACCCCAGGGCTCCTTGAGGGTGTTCCTGGGGAAATGAGTAGTTTAATTAGCACTTTAATAATTCAATAATAATGTTCAATTCAATGATTACAATACAAAAACTGGATTCTATGACACATTCTAACGAGATGTTTCAATATGAAGTTGCTGTGAATCTGTTTCACACCGTGAATCAATCAATCAATTAAATTTAAACAAAAAACAAACAGAATCATTTCAAAAGGGATCCAAAATAAAAAGTTGAAATTGATTGTTTTTGATTGAATATTTATGTACAGTCAAAAACTTCTAAAATGATAACACCAAAAAAGGTCTTGTTTTCCTAGGTATTCAATTCATCAAAAAATGAATGTTTGATTACCCCTTGTATAGAGTCACTTTCACCATCAATATGTTATTCTTATAATATAGACAGAAAATAAAATGTTAATTAAAACATAGATTTTCATTTTACTGAATGGTTTCCACTTTCCTGGTTGCACCCTCTTTGCAGACGATCCGTGGAGCTGGCCATTATGTGTATGCAGACCACCCAGAAGACTTCAACCACAGAGTGGTACAGGTGTGTGATCAGATGGACTGAAACACAGAGGGCAGAAAGGGTAGAACCTGCACTAACTGAATGACGTGGGACCAGTTGTACCCAAGCTGTCAGATTAGGCGTACTGGGTCCGTATGCAGTACATCAAATATGAAGGTTCTCATAGGGCCGCACAATTGTGTCCAAAATTATTATCCCGATTACTTTGTGCTTATTGGTACCATGTACCATATCAAATGGTATGTGATGTAATCTAATGACCCTGCTGGATGGGGAGATGGGTTGTACAATGTTCTGCTTGTATTAAACTGTGTATAGGGGAGGAGACGAGGGCAAGGTACAACGGGTTTCACGGTTGCATAACTGTGAAAAAATAAGATCACAAGGTTCGATTATTTTCAATTCATTGTGCAGCTCCTTGTGTAAGATCTGATCTGTTGTATCATTTATACTATACTGTATATCCATCATACAGAAAGGTACAGTAGACAGACATGTGACCAGTGATTCTGCAGTTACTGTACAGTATAAGCTTTATGCACACAAACCCTGCCCTGAGGTAATAGTTTTGGCCCCTTCATTGTGTTCAGAGTGATTTATACTTTGTTGCGATCCGATGTTGCGCACCCAAAATAGCAGATCTACAAGCTCACAACACCTCGCACAACCTGACGACATGTGAGCTTGTAGATCGGCAATTTTCTGTGCGCAACACCGGCATGCAACCAAGTATAACTAAGGATTTACTCATAACGAGCTGAGAAACAAAACGGTTTGTACATCAGCATTTCCATGCAAATAATAACAATGCATATTTACATTGTTCCTTGTAGTCTAAAAAAGGCTTTCCATAACATACAGTACACACACCTGGGTGCAGCATAAAATCCTTTACATTTAGAAAGCTATAGATACATTTGTGTCCTTGGGTTATAGCGCATTTCTGTAAGGATTACAGGACAGCGAGGACGCAAATACAAAGAGAAGAGCTGGGCGAGGTAGTTTTCAGATTTACGGATACAGTAGCAGCTACATAACACTGTACACAAAAACCTAAACCTACAGTCTATTGCACATACTGTAAATAATATATAAGAATATGGCTCATAAAAGCTCTTAATAGTATAAGTAGGATATAAAAATGGGACGATGGCTAGTACTCTTACTTCGATCACATGTTTGTCTTATTTTCACCATTGGTTTTGATGTGAAATTGTGTGGGGCATTATTTGAACACATTGACACCAATGACTCTGACCATGCTTTAAAATAATCCATGAGAAGCAATCCAGTTTCTCCAAATGATCTGACAGAGATGCTATCAAGTTACATGTAGAAGCCTTTCTTTTGAAACATGATCCTGGCTAATGAATAATATTACAGAATGCATAAAGCTCCCTGTGTGCAATATGCTTACTAATCAAGCATTAAGTAGCCTATACTTCCTGTACCGGCCTGTGGTTTGTGGTTTTGCCCTGTGATTATGATACAGATTGAAAACACACTGTATAATATGACAATGTGCAACTATCGATTATTTTCTTGGTGATTATTCTATCGATTCCTTTTTCAAATAATCAACAAGATTGTTTTTAATATATATATATTTTTAATATATGAACAAATTTGACTAGCCAGCCACTTAAGCATTATTTTATTCTTGTGTCGTTGTAAAAATAACTGATTTACAAGCTCACAATGTACAAGCTCACAATGCGTCGCATCGGGATGTGTTGTGAGCTTGTAGATCTGCTATTTTCGCGATTTATTTATTTATTTGTTTTGTTTTTTTGAAACTTTTTGCCTATAAGCCCAAAAATAGACAGTGATTACTAATCGATTGTTTTATAAAATGATCGGTTAGTGATTAGTTTATATTTGATTAAATCAATTTGTTTGATTAACTGTTGCACCCCTAGTCAGCAGACTGACTAATAATAATCCATACCAAGCAATATCATTATATTATCCACCATCTGTGGGTTGAATATATAGGTTATTCATTTGCTTTCTTAACTACTTTCTTGCAACCCATGGGGCCAGATTTGCCGCCTGAAAGCAATAAATATGGGATCCACATCTAATTCTAGCTTCCCTAAGCAGTAATCGGCACCAGCAGTGAAACAGATTTTTAAGCACAATTTTGTAGTCCTTAGGGAACTCTGTTATGCATAAAATTGGTATTTCATGGACACATCTTTTATGGTATCATTCAGATACAGAAACCATGCAGCAGTATCCCATTGTGTCAGCACTCAAACGCAGCAATAGATTTGTGTGTTGAGCAATAATGATGCATACCATCTTTTTTTTTCTTCTGTTGGCTGAATGTTTGTAGCTTCCCCTTCGGTTTATGTATTGAAACTTGCTTTTGTCATTTCAATAGCCCTCAGTAAGCAAAATATCAAATATAATAGATTTCATAGATGCAGAATAAACTTTAGGTCTAGCGTTTGAAAGCATGTCTTGATACCATTTGCCAATGTTTGCAAATTGGCAATCTTTCAAAAATAGCCATTTTGCCTTGGAGTCGTTGCATTATCTGAATAAGTTGTTTCTGATGTTTTAGTTTTATGGAATTTAATGATGTATTTTCACCAGTACACAGATAAGTATGAAGTGTACTAGGAAAGTGTAAAAATGGTGTATGGTTCAAGTCTAACTAGAACTTTATCCACATCTGCAGTATATCTGTTTCAAAACTCAGCATGAACTCTAAACTAGTATGACTCCAACAGTGTAAAATACTGCGATACATGGTTAAATCAATCACATACAGTACCACTCTACCTCTGCAGTTCCACTCTGAACAATATATTTTGCTGTACTACTGTTCTATACGGATCGCCCTAGTGTATCGGTTAGTTAGAGCATACGCCTTTCATGCGGAAGGTCGTGGATTCGAACCCTGCCTGGGGTCGACGTCAGCAAGGGCATGCGGTCGCAATGGGTCCCTAACACTCAGATCTGAGCCAAGTCTCCTGCAGTAGGCACATCTGAAGCAATGGGTTTCTAACGCTCAGACCTGAGCCAAGTCTCCTCCAGGAGGTGCATCTGAAGCCTGTCCTAGACAGGATTCTCCGAACGTAAAAACTGATGATGATGATGCAGTACTACTGTTCTATATTATAGTTATCCGTCTATAGCTGTGACGTCAGAGAGCTTAATTGTTGTGAAAAATATAATTTCTTGTTGATATTTGAGTGAAAACCTTTAAGTTGTCTTTCACAAATGCTCCACTGTGCATACAGTGCACAGTATTCCAAGCAGTGTTTGAGCTCATTTGTACCAGTAAGTCATGTCTGTTTTTTTATTGAGTTTACTTAGTTGATTGGCTGAGTTGACACATTTGTGTGTTTTAAAGAGTTGACACATGAAAAAGCCTGACCAAAAGTATCTTTAATTTTGAGCGCTTGACAAATGTATTAATATTTTATTTATTGTTTTATCAATTCAGTAAATGATGTTTTATCAATTCATTTCAAATTTTGTGAGTGCCAAAAGCTTTTATATTTCTATAGCACTGCAGTTTTTAAGAGACATGTAAATAAAATATTTGGTGTATATGAGTGTGGTCCATGTGGCCTTTGTTTTGTCTAATATGATATGAATAATATTGGTCTCTTCTGTTTGCATTCTATGTTTAGACAGCGATGCAACACTATATCATTCTGCTTCTCTCCTTTACTTTTCAAAGGTGACAGATTAGTCAATATTTCCCCCCAGCCCCCCCTTATCATTTCAGCCCTGTCAACTGTCTGGCAGTGAGAGAAATGGTTGCCGTTTATCAGGGTTTAGTTAAAGGACGTTGCAGTACCCCCTCATAGCCACTAGGGAGCACTCATATGTAGATTAGAAGACTCGGAAGCATCTCTCACAGACTCTGAGATGCACTGTAAGCAGGCTGTATGAGGATAAATGAGTGATGTAAAACGTCTATATTGGTTACATGGTGCTTTACACAAATACCACATGGAGATTGCACTTTGCCTATTGCAGAGGGGTTTATCACGACAGGTAGGGAAGGAGGCGGTGAACATGGCTATGGCTCTGGCAGAGGAAGGAACAAAATGGAAAGGATGTCAGTAGGATGTGGTTTTCCTCCATCTCTGAAATAGGAAGCTCCCACAACATTAACACAGATATTGATCGCAAAGACATCCTATCTTTTTTTATTATTATTATGTTACACGTTGATCAATACAGGGAAATATGCAAGCTCATGTGAAAGTATTTCTGAGTCACATGGAGCTGCTGGGTGTCGTTTCATCCAGCTGTTTGGGGAATGATGTAGGTGGGTTTAATGAACTTTCCTCTCAAAGGGACAGTTGCTGTTGATTAATCTCAGAAACACAGGGCAGAGTTAATTTATGGGGAGGAATTTTGTCAGAGGAGATTATCCGATACATTTCTTGTCCGTACTGCAGGCCTTTGCAGGCACAATTCATACGTATTAGGCTTTCATGTTTGATTTAGTATCCTCCTGTGAGGAATGTACTGTAGTGTCTACAGTACATGAATATCACATCTTACATGGTAACAGAACTGGACATGTACTGTACATTACTGTAAAACTGGGTTGATTTTTAAGTAGTGAATGGGTGGATTTTGTTGGCTATGTGACAATTAAAGGTAAAATCTTTTGATAGTAATCTCGGCTATAGCGTTCTCACCATCTCTCCCACTCTTTAGTAAACATTACATTTCATCCAATCAGGATAGAACCCTTTTTATTAGCTTGAATTTAATGTTCAGTTCCAATTGTCTGCTCTTTTTTAGTTTTTGTTTCATCACTTCAAATTTCACTTATTCTGTATATTGGTAATCTCCTTTGTGGATGACATTTGGTATCGTGACCTGAAAATGTGTTTTTTATGAACACTATAGCAATGATTGTCATGGGAATATCACTTACAGCGCCTTTAAGTGGGGCAAAGCTCTGGCTAAAATGTCGGTGAAAATAAAAGCCAGGTTGCTAATTGTGTGTTAAAAAAATTCCACACTGCTATAACATTGATTACAGCAGCGTTTGCTTATTTATTTACTTCCTGTATGATTGTGCAGAATGCACATCTTCACCTTGGAGAAAATAAAATAAATAAATAAAAATTGCGGTCAAGAATGAGGCCAGTTATTCCCTTGGGTAATGTGTGTCCCACCACAGCAGGGAACAGAATGGTGCAGTTAGAATCTACATTTTAGATTACTCGAGTGTTGTCTATTGTGCTGTGTCATCCCACAACTCCCCCCTAAGAAAATAACTTGTCATACAGAATTATGCGCAGATCTGTTTTACAGCCTGCCCTGCCTTATTAAGCCTACTGTAACTGTAACACTGCTACACTGACCTACTAGATAAACAATATCAATACAACAACCTCCTAGTCAATTTTGCCCAATCTTGTCCATGGTTCTGAACAGTGGTGGAACCAGCACTCCGAATTTTTTTATTTAAGACAAAGTAGCAATACCACAAAAGTAAAAGTACTCAATGTTTTTGCAATTTAGCAAAATAGCAGATCTACAAGCTTACTCGTTGTTAGCTTGTAGATAGGCTATTTTCAAATACATATATAAATACAATACAAGTATTAACAAGCATCTTGGGTATAAATTGGAGTATAAAGTATTGAAAAATTAACATACTCACGTAAAGAAAAAGTTGTACTTAAGTACAGTACTTGAATAAATGTACTTAGTTACTTTCCACCACTGGTTCTGAATTCGGAGAAACAGTGAATGTGAATCTTCTGTCAATAGCCAGGTTAGCCAATGCGTCTTTTCAAGTCGATGCCCTTCCAGACAGTTTAATACTTTTCAGAAAGGTTTTTATTTACACATAATTCAATGCTCACAGTCAAGCACTGAATCAACCAAGGTTGGCTAGTTGATGCTGAATTTTGAACCTATATTGTACTGTATGCAATACGGAACATTCAACTATTTGTTGTTATCCCTTTATCTCAGTATGTATGGGTGTAATCTCAGTATGTGTAGGCGTAATCTCAGTATATATATAAGTGTAATCTCTGTATACATGGGTGTAATCTCAGTATGTATAGGTGTAATCTCAGTATGTATACAGTAGGTAGGTGTAATCTCAGTACAGTACTGTATGTACAGTATATATGTCACACACCTGCTTGAGTACCGACTCCACATTCATGGCCCCTTTTAGTTGCTGGTAATTTGTCAATTGCCGTGAATTTGATGTCAAATGTGTCCAGTACTGATATGGGTATGAGGAGGAGGAGGAGGCGAAAAGAGGGGGATGAAGGAGGAGTAGAAGACAGAGGCGGAGGAGAGAGACCTTTACTCTGGAGCACACACTGGGCCAGACCAGGCTCGCCTTGCCTGGGTTGCTAGGAAACCAGCAAGGCGCCTGATCTAATTTATTAAATTCTGCCTCTCGTCTCGCCTCCCCTATATCTCCCTGTTTCTCTTCCTGTCTCGCTCTCGCTCGCTCTCTTTCGACCCCCCCCCCAACCTCCCTGCATCCCTCCCTCCCTCCCGCTTTCCCTATCTGTCGTTATCTTTCCCACCCTCCAAGGCTCTTATCTCGCCTCTTTCTCTTACATTCTCTCTTTCATTCTGCCTTTCTGCCTGTTAGTTCTTCTATCCCTCCCTCCCTCCCTGTATCTCTCCCTTCCTCTCTCCCTCCCTCGCTCTCTCACCCCTCTCCCTTTCCCTCTCTCCCTCCCTCTCTGTCTCACTCTCCCTCCCTCTCTCTTTCTCCTTTCCTCCCTCTCTCTCTCTCTCTCTCTCTCTCTCTCTCTCTCTCTCTCTCTCTGACAGTGCATCCTCTAAGGGTGTGCGGCAGTGCCACCCCCATATCTCTCACACCGAGCTTTGAGTACCACCCTCAGGCAGGCCAGACTTTCTGTGACACACCAAGTACAGAAAACACAAGGCATTCACTCACAAACAGACACATGCATCACATTACCATTCAGACAGTCTAGATGTACTATGATCTATCCTGATACTTTCATTGCCTGGATTATTGAAAAGCCAATCTTTAATCCAATCACAAATCTTAAATTCAAGACAAATCAAGTGGTGGATACCCGCAAGAAAGTTTGATTGAACAGAAACAGGTTAAACCTATTTAACATGAAGTACTGTATGCAATCAAGATTCTCCTGGATTCCAGGTCTGTTTCTTTTTAACAACAATGATGCAGACATGCCTTAAAGCATAAGAGTTGAAGATGGATCATACTTTTACAATAATTCCTTTAATATATTATTTACAATTTTCTTTTTAAACTACAAAATTACAGTCACAATTAAAAACTACATTAAATTCAGTATCAGAAAGAAAGAACAAATGCTAAGGCTAGCAAACAGTAATGTTTGTTAATCATTGGCACAATTGATGGGTTAACAAGTTTGACACAGCTGCGGAATCTGTCCAACTGGTGCACCCTGTCCAGTCAATTGCAAATACTAGAAGCTCGGCCCTGCTACGCAGGGCCTCGCGTCTAGCCCGCCGCCACGCCCACGTAGCGCCCGCGGCCACTTGGCAGCGCATATAAGTGGCATAGCGTCATGAGGGCCAGTGGGGCCGTGGCTCGGTCAGTGAAGACCCTGTAGCGCGGATGATATGTGGCATAGAGGGGCAGATTTTAAATCTCCAGAGGAAACATCCGTGGGCTACCATTGGTTCAGCGATGTGTGCGGGCGCCCTGCGGGCCCTCCTCCTCCACCAATGTGCAGTATTGAGAGCCCTGACGTCACAACATTTGGAGCGATGGGCACTGCACTCTGGTTGGTTAGGGTACACCTAGGGCCCAGGTAGAACCCAGTTAAAGTCTGCATGGGCAAACCCAGTTAGGACCCGCCTTGGTCCCACATAAACGTGGCTAGTTGGGGCCCACCTAAGGGCCAGGTAGAAGCGACTTATAGCCCGCATGGGCATCGCAGTTAAGACCCACCTCGGCCCCACATAGAATTGCCTAGGTGGGGCCCACCTAAGGGCCAGGTAGAGTCGGTGGGGACCCCCCACAGGCTAATGTTAAAATGGTAGCACTTGTTCCTCAACATAGTGTGAATGTGCGTGCAAAGTTGACCACAATCGGACGCTGCATTCATGATTTGCGGCATTTTGTGCAAACTTTAGATGTGAATCTTAGCCAATCGGGATGGAATATGAAAGATTAAACAGATCGGTCTTGATCACATGACTATAGAGATCATGTGTACCGATTTGCGTGAAATGTAGATAAAATCGGAAGGAGTAATGTAAAGAAATATGTTGTACATAAGGCGGCCTCCTGGTAGAGCTATAAAAGGTAGATGTGAGAAATGCAGGGGAAAGGTTTTTCCTTGACCTCTAGAGAGTGCACATACAAAGTTTTACACAGATTGGTGCAGGTATAGGTAAAAACACAAATCGGACTGTTATAGCGCCACCATGAGGCTGATTAGAAAAATCTCAAGTGGAATTTCTTGCTCGGCATAGTGGGAATGTGGGTGCAAATTTGCACGGAAAGTGCATGCTGTGTTCATAATTTGAGGCATTTTGGTCAAAACGGAGCAGTCCTGGAAACTTTGGAAGCCATTTTTAGTCAATCAGGATGGAAAATGAGAAATCTGAAATACCGTGTTTTTTTTTATGACTATAGAGATACTGTGTATCGATGTGCGTGATGTTAGGACAAAATATGTAGCAGTACTGTGAGAAAATGTGTTTTGCAAAAAGCGGCCTCCTGGTGGCACTATAACAGGGCCATGTGAAAGAAATGGGGCAGAGGTTCTGAATTGGCATCCAGGGAGTGTGTGTGCACAGTTGCGCTGCGATCAAGCCAACGATGCGGGAGATTAGCTATCCACAGACCGTCGGACGGACAGGGGGTAAAACATACTCTCGCGCCATCCCTTTCGGCCTGGCGGAGACAATGAAAAAGCTAAAGTAAAGGAAAATACCATTACTGCAACAAAAGTAGTCAACAAACTATACTATAAAACATTGGCCACATTGTCAAAAAATTTAAGAAAGAGGCAAACATGTTGAAAATAGACGATCTACAAGCTTACAACGCCTCTCAACGTGAGGCGTTGTGAGCTTGTAGATCTGCTATTTTCACAATATTGACTTGTGGAACGGAGTCAAACAAAATTGGGGGGGTCCCCAGTTCAAATATGATTATTTGGGGGGGGGGGGGGGGTAGCCACTGCCCTAATCGGACCGAAATGATCTGAAATTACTACATGACCATAATGCAGCCTAAACGTGCGTTGCACGGGGCGGTCCTGCCATTACGTTAGTTACTGGAGTAAGTTGCTGTGGAGCTACACCAGAAGACACACACAACATACACCATCTACAATGGACTAACGGAGCAGCAATAATAACAGTTACCGCACGAACGTGCATTGTTGACAAAGTGATTGCACAGCCGCTGCAGGCATGACAACCACGTTAGCGTTAGCTACGGCAACTATCACAGCGCCCTGTCCGTCGTCGCTGCGACTGACTCTGGTGGCTACAGCCATAGATATATGGACTAACGGAGCAGCAAGAATAACAGTTACCGCACGAACGTGCATTGTTGACAAAGTGATTGCACACTGCACAGCCGCTGCAGGCATGACAACCACGTTAGCGTTAGCTACGGCAACTATCACAGCGCCCTGTCCGTCGTCGCTGCGACTGACTCTGGTGGCTACAGCCATAGATATATAAACACTACAGCAAGCTCTCTGAGATGCCATTGTCTGGGAACTGCTCTTAGCGTGACACGACCAATGAGAGTGAGCGCTTTCGTTGTTGCTAAGATACGGTGCATGGCACACGGCGTCTCTGCCCCATAGCTTGTAGATCTCACACATGATTGGCGTAGGCTGCGTTGCCGTCGACGCTGATTGGCTGCATGTTGCTGTGACGTTGAAATGGGGTGCCAGGTCTGCTTTGTGTGTAAGCGATTTTGGGCTCATTTGGGCGCGCTTTTGGACTGTTTTCCATAGAGCACGGCAGGGCTTGTTTCTGTCCCGTGACGGATGTGGCAAAGAAGGTGCAAAACGAACCATCCGGAAGTAAAGTGCGAGATGAAATATATAGCACTTTTTGATTATTAGAGAAGGAGACAGATGTGAAGGTGGAAAATGGAATGTAGGAGGTTATATATTTTTTCATGAGCGATTTTTGTAGCAAGTTGTGAGTGAATTGGGCCACTCCTGTGGGCGGGGGGCTGATTAGAACCATTGGGGTTTGGGAAGGAGACGCTCTCTGTTTGAGTAGTAGAGATAGGGCAAAAGGGATGCTTTTTTCTTTCTGCTTGTTAGATATGGCTGTCATTAGTCAAACTGCGTCTGCAGAATATTGCTGACACACTCGCATCAGTAATGCAACATCCACGATCGCAACTCACAATTCTTGGGAATATTCATTAGCGCCCGTGTGAAACTTGGGAGAAAAAACTACGCTGGGTAGTTATTGGTCAAGTTCGCTAGTTTACCGCTCTCAAACTAGACGCCTGAGTCTGAAAAGCCCCCCTAGAGGCCTTTCTGCTCCTTTCACACAACATGACTGAAGTGGTATGAACCAACTATAGAACCCTGCTATCTGGCTAGGAGGACTGAAAACATTTCAGTGTGGTTTCAAGTATGGCAAACAAGTGGGACATGTTGTTTCATTTATTTTGCCAGGCACATCACTTGGCAGGTTTCAAATAATTCACATTCACGTATAAACATGCTGTTGTGTGAATGATCTATGAGAGGCAGAGATGGTGTTGTATGAATAGCTTAAATCAGCAGTATTTAATATTATCTTTTGTCTATTGTGCGGTTCAAAATGGCGGTCACACAGCAGCTCTCATTGTGGGTCAGGACAGGTCAGGAGCAATGAAAGGCTGTGTGATGAGGGAACACTTGGAGCACAACACAGTCATTTGACTCATTGCGCGCTCACACACACACACACACACACACACACACACACACACACACACACACACACACACACACACACACACACACACACACACACACACACACACACACACACTTCTATTTGCTCTCTCTCTCCCGCTCTCAGGCACGCATTTGTCTGTCACATGTCTTTATTTCTTTAAGAATGGGAATGTGTTTTAGTATCATGCCTCGTCTTTGCCATACACACACACACACACACACACACACACACACACACACACACACACACACACACACACACACACACACACACACACACACACACACACACACACACTTATTCACCGCACCCTTCCACAGCTCCACCGAAGGAGTACATTTGTAGGCTACATTCAAATTGAAGTCTATACAATCTGGAGCTGAGAAAGGATAATGAAGACATAAACAGTGAAGTCAGCCAGAGTCATCATGGCACGCTGCATTCATTCTGTTGCCAGTAAGAGAAGGGAGCTGCATCATGGGAGATGAGGCTCTTCAGGGTGTAGTCAATCATGATGAGCTCAAATGAGATCAGTGGCTCTGCCCAACATGTGTAAACGTCAGTCATCACTGTGTCAGCCACCATGACACTGCAAACTGTCCACGTGTTTGGGTGTTCCGACGGGTGCTGTTAACCAGCTCTAGTCTAAGCCAGAGGTTCTCAAACGTTTTTGTGTCAAGTTACTAAGTACCTTTTCATGTCAAGGACTCCCAAATTACCATGTGTTTTGCCCCTATCTGAAAATATTTTGTGCCCGGGAGCCCCACACAAGATTTGTGTTGTTAAAATGTTTCAAGAATATTGCGCATTTATTCAAGTTTTTTTTAAATAGCCCATGAAGCTCAGTTACAATCGCATCGTGTTGTGAGCTTGTGCAGCTGCTATTTTCAAATAGCCGATGTACAGTACACAGGGGTTAAAGTGGTTAAACTGATTGTGATGCTACTGTATATCAACTAATTTGACTGGGGACACCCTGGAACCCCATCAGGGACCTCTGGGGGGTCCCCAGACCTTTGAGAACCACTGGTCTAGGGCAGGCTATACAGTAGCCAGACAAGATGCTGAGATGTTGAGCACATCCATAGGCCTCACATAAAAAAAGTGTTGGCAGTGGGTGTGGCTTCTCATAAAAAGGCATGTACATTTGTAACCACATGATTGATGCCACACTTTGTGGAACGGTTGTTTACTTTTCACAATGATGGAGTGGGGTGTGGCAGTGGGTGTGGCTTCTCGTATAAAAGGCATATTACTTCGGAAAGGATTCACGCAACACCATAAAACCTTGTGGAAATGTTGTTCAGGGGGCAAGGAAGGAACCGACTCACTTTTCACAACGATCGCCAATAGTAGGGTGTGACAGTGGGGGTAGCGCAAAATCTTTCGAACAGATTCATATAACACCTTGGAAACTTTGTGTGCCTATCAGCAGAAATAAGAGGCAAACCCTGCATTATTGGTCCAATCAAACAAAATGAGAATTTCTTATTATATTGGAGAGCTCATTTCTGGCCACTGAACAAATATTTGTTGCCAGAAATGCATACATATTATAGTGCTATTCAACATGTGGAAATGAGTTGTCTTGTCTTGTCTTGACATTTCATAGCATTGGTGAGGTATGCACTCTTAGTGTGAGCCTTATAGGTTTTTTTTGTGTTAAAAAATGGTACAGTGACTTACAGAAGAACAATAGTAAGGCACACTTGCAATAGTGTGAACTACGTATCTGCGTAATATACAGCTAAGACAGTATTTGAAGCAAAATTAACTAACTTCACGTACTTTTCATGCAAGATAAAGCTTTCAGGTTGCAGATAAATAATAATAATAATAATCACTCCTGTGGTATCTGACTGTGGTATTTTTTGTCACAGCACATTTGCACATAATGTGCAATGTCTCTGCATTTACCCATCCTAAGTATTAGGAGCAGTGGCATTTTTGTATATTAATACTGTAGATAGGGAACGTGATACAACATTGAAAGTAATGGCGGAAAACCTCAAAAGATGGCGCCACCTGTCCATTGAACTCAATGGACAGGGAGAGGGGTCACTCGTTCTTGATACATAATAATAACTTGGTTGTTATTGTAATTTTTTTGTTCACCAATTATTATATTTTAATGGACAGACCTCATTTTAATATTTTTTGCTATGCAAAAGAAAAGTTCTTCCATATTCCATATTAAGATAATTGGATTTATTACATATTTTTGAGTAAAAACTCTATTCAGTTGCTTCTTTGCTTTCATTTCTTTCAACACACAATCCTGGGCTGTTTGATCCATTCTAACATTGCCGTGGATGTCAGGGGAGTGTCACACCACAGCTGAACAACGCCTAGTTTCTCTCATTGTAATTCTCCTCCGACGCCACCGGTACTGCCAAGTTCACAGAGAGCTGTCAACCAGATTAATGAATTAGTTTACTGCTGGTGCACACACACACACACACACACACACACACACACACACACACACACACACACACACACACACACACACACACACACACACACACACACACACACAACCCTTTCTCTTGTCTCAAGCTCTGACTTTGTGGCAGGCCACATAAAGCTCTGTTGAAAAAAATGAAAACATATAAATTCATAGGCAGGGGTTTGTTGCCTCTTCATCGGCCAACTGTGAGAAGCAGCAGGACAGTTGGATGATCTACGCTGTCACTTTGTATCATGTTGCATCCATTTCATGCAGATGGGTTGACATTATATTTATCTTGGGTGCTGTGAGAAAATAGTCACATTTCAGTTGCAAAGCAAAGCTTAAAGGGGCTGACACATGGATGGTGCCACTGTCGCGAGCGTCATTGGTGCTCTATATCTGTCAGGGCCTTTTGAGGTGACCATGCAATATAACGTAACCTGTTGCATCTTGTAAAAGGAAATTGCACTGTATACAGTATATATATTCTGTGTGTCAAGGTGTGTGCCAGGAGAGGACCCAATTGCAGAACCCAACAAGCCCAATAATGATTTATTAAACAGATAAACACAAACTCAGTATGCAGTGACGCTGGCACAAAGAAGGGCATACACAGACAGGAACACACAGTAACACTAACTACAAACTGGCAAAATAACGCTACACACAGAGGGTATAAATAGACAAATACTAACTAGACACAGGTCAACATAACCTCAATCAGCACACAATTGTAGATTGGCTGGAAATGAACAGGACACGGGTCTGGTGAACTACATTAGCAAATTACAAGACGGGTGAGACGAGACAGGTATCGGCAACAAAGGAAAACAGGAAACACTAGGACATCACTACAAAATAAAAGGAACACAGCAGTAAAAGTAAAACCCAGCGTGATCTAGTATGAGAATGACGATACTAGTATAGACTCTCAATGAGGAAGTTCCAATGTTTGGAACTACAGCCCCATAGCAGCCCGCTTTTGCGCCGAGATCAAAGCGTGACGGAACTCTCTCTCTCTATGGGTCTGGTACAACACAAACCAGGAAACTATGTTATGTCACTACAAAATAAAACGCGAGCAGACAGGCCATGACACTGTGTACTACATTACACATACAATGCTGTATATTATACCTTAATATTATTAATGTAAAAAACTTTATTGATGTTACAATGAATGACAATTCTTGCATAATGGTACACAGGGTAAAAATTAAGTAACTTATAAAACACTGAACAGCTGCATGAGGCGATATGCTGTGAAATCTGCATTTGTATACCCACATCCAGTGGCAAGTACTGTACTTTGCTAGAGTATTTCCAGTTTTCAGTACTTTTACTTCTACTCCACTACATCTCAGAGGCAAATATTGTACTTTTACTGCACTACAATTATTTGAAAACGTTGGTTACTAGTTACTTTGTAGATTTTGATTATTATTACAAAACATACATTAACCACTTTAACCCTATATACATTTTGGCCATTTGAAAATAGCAGATCTTCAAAAGATTTTCATACAATTTGAAAACTGGGAAAATTGGACATTCTGCATAAAGAGTACTTGGTACTTTTAAGTAAATAAGTAAGTCCATTTTGAATTCAGGACTTTTACTTGTAACAGTACCTCTACATTGCAGTATTGATACTTTTACTTAAGTAAAAAAAGGGAATACTTTTTCCATTACTGCCCGCATCTGTCAAAGTGCAATTTTTAATGGAATCAATACTGTGTTCATGCGCAACTGAGTCCAACAAGCTGCGGTTTGTCCATTATACAAGCTACAAGAAACACTCAAAAGTTTAAAAGTTTTCATTTTTTAATGGAGGAATTCAGCTAGGATATAGAGTACTGTCTGTGACCAACAGTAATTTGGTCCCATATAAATAGTCTGCCCAAGCACTCATACGCCTGCACTAATTACATTCTATAGCCACACTTTAAGAACACCTCTCAGACTAACTAGGCTGAGAAAGCACAACTTTGTATGTAAAAATATGATGCACTCTGAGCTTCAAAATATGAGCGGATTAGGGTAATTTGACCAAAATCTGAAGAAAGATTTTGTTCTTTATTTTCTAACTGAATACAGCACACTATGACCTTAGACTGCATTCAGACAGATAAAGCCTGCCTAATTAGTTGATCCAGTCTAGCATAATAGAATACAATGAATTACTCTCAAAACTGCAAACTGTCCTCGGCACTTTCCATACTATTGTAGCAGACATAGGGCTTGGATTGTTTGAAATAATTTCAGTCATTGTTACGCTATTTTTGGCTTGTGACACTGGTGCACAACAAAGTATAAAGCATCAACCCATAACACATGATATGGGGGGGGGGGCGCTGATGGCTGCTCAGTTGGTTCTGATGAGCGCTCAGGGGGGTAGGGGGGTGGGGGCAGTTAGGGGTTAAGTGTCTTGCAGATGCTGATCGATAGCCCAGGTTTATCAGGGTTATGTACAACAGTGCGAGGTTGACAATGCAGCTTGAGTATCAAGCCCCCCTGTGCTAACCAGCGTGAAGTGTGAAAAGAGGCTAAATGAGCCCGTGGCCCTCCTCTCCTGGCTGAGATGTGTCAATGTGAAAAGCACTGCAGATGCTGCTAAACCCATGAGCACATAGAACAGAAGAAATAACAGAAGCATAAAAATCATCATCTGGAGGGAGGAGCAGAGATGTCGTTATCTTTGCAATCACCCTCAGAGGCTCTTATCTCTCCTTCTTTTCTCTCGACCCCTTTTTCC
Organism: Gymnoscopelus microlampas; assembly: GCF_963454915.1. Lineage (NCBI taxonomy): Eukaryota > Metazoa > Chordata > Actinopteri > Myctophiformes > Myctophidae > Gymnoscopelus > Gymnoscopelus microlampas. The sequence continues at coordinate 35,178,971 of NC_139940.1, read as the reverse complement.
TCCTAAAACACACATTTACACCCCGTTCCTGTCCTTCTTTTCCTTGGCTTTTTTCGTCCCCAGTTGTCCAGTTTTACTATGGCCGTCTGGCCTTACGGGTCAATTTCAGAGTTAAATGAACATGAGTGTTTTACTGTGCAGGGAGGAGAAGAAGGGTGGGAGAAAGTAGCAGAAGTTGAGCAGAAGAAGGAGGAGAGGAAGAGCGTTGGAGAGAGTACAAAACGCTAGCGGCAGGGAGGATGAATTAAATGGTGGACGGGGGAAAAACAGATGGAGTGAAATCTATGGGAGGAGGGTGTTTGAGCGTGTACGGCCGAGAGAGAGGGAGAGAGGAAATGGAGGAAAACGAAACAAAAAGATGAAGAGAGAGACGAGGCAGAAGTTTGTGATATGTATGTGCGGCCGTGACAAAGAGAAAGCAATAGAAAGAGAGAGAGAGACGGTGGGGAAACGGGGGTAGATCGTGTACGCCGAAATCAATGTGATGCCGGCTGCGTCGGCTCGCATGGAAGCGGAGAGAACCAGAAATACACACCTAAAAATACCCTGCGACTAGGATCGACAGCGAGGGAGCAGCTAAGCAAAGTCAAGCAAAATCCATAAAACATGACGGTGATACCGTATAGGTGCACGTGTGTGTATGTGTGTGTGTCTTATGTGTCACCCATCCCGGCGTCTGCCAGGCGAGACGGCGTTCTCCGACACCCGCAGCAACATGACGACGACGACGCAGGTCTCCATGGCAACGTCTCCATGGCGATGATGATGATGCACACCTGCCCAGTTGTCTGTCTGTCTGTCTGTCTGTCTGTCTGTCTGTCTGTCTGTCTCGAGGTGCTCAGGTGAGGCGCAGCGAAAGCCCCAAGCATGGTTGCCATAGTAACATGAAAGTCCCAATTTCCACGTGGATGGGGTGGGTTGGGTGATTGACAGGCAGATATAGGGAGAGCGATGGGCAGGTAGGATGACAGAGAGGGAGACGAGTCATAAGGAAAGCATGACACCAGGAACATAGCTGGGCATACAGGCTGACCATACAGGCTGACCATATGGACAGGCTGACCATATAGACAGGCTGACCATACAGGCTGACCATATGGACAGGCTGACCATATAGACAGGCTGACCATACAGGCTGACCATATGGACAGGCTGACCATATAGACAGGCTGACCATATAGACAGGCTGACCATACAGACACACTGACCATACAGGCATAGTTATTATTAACACACTTTCCCAAACAGTGGGTCGGGACCCAATTTTGGGTCGCGGACCCATTTTCATGGGTCGAGCTAAAACTTTTGGGGAATTGGAATCACTGTGGTAACATATTATGTAATTGATGCTGCTAAAATAGCATTTTAATACCATTAACATTATTGTGGCATTATTCTACCCATGTCCATTTACCTTTGGGCTTAATTTGAGGGTGTTTTGTGAAAGCAATGCAAAAATAAATATCAAACGATCTTATCGAAGAGCACCTAATCACTTTTTTAACACCCTGAACTGGGTGTATCTATGTGTGCGTGTTCCAGACATCATTAATACTGTGTGGGTGTTGTGTGAGTGAGACAGTGTTTTTTATTTAATAGTTGTTGTCTATATAACCTGTGTGTGAGAGAGAGAGAGAGGGAGAGAGAGAGAGAGGCAGACAGACAGACCCTCACCCAGGAGGACGATTCAGGTGTCACAGCAGCAACAGCATAGTGGGAATGAAAGTACTGTACTTAAGGACCTTACTGGAGTATTTCCAATTTTCAGTACTTCTACTCCAGTCAAATATCGTACTTTTTACTCCACTTCAAGTATTTGAAAACTTTAGTTACTAGTTACTTTGTAGATTTGGATTATTAGGCTATTACAAAACATACACTAACCACTTCCGCCCTATTTAAACTTTGGCTATTTGAAAATAGCCAATCTGCAAGCTCACAACGTGTCGCGATGCGACGCGTTGTAAGCTTGTACAGTGCAGATCTGCTATTTTCAAAGCATTTTTACACATTTTGAATCTTGTGAAATGGGACATTCTGTATAATATTTTTGTACTTTTACTCAAGTAAATGATTTTATACCAGACTTTTATTTGTAACAGACTACTTCTACATTGTGGTATTGGTACTTTTACTTAAGTACCAAATGTGAGTACTTCTTCCACCACTGAGTAAGAGTCAAGAACCAAACAAAATAGAATAGTACTACTACTACATCTTAGTAGTGAGAGTGTGCCAGGGACCAGGCAGTAGTCAGTAGTCATAATTCATAAACACGATTCTACTCTATACAAAGTATAAGCAAATATAGAAGCACACAGAGCATGCAAATTCAAGCATCTTCATTTGCATACACGTATACATGCAATCAAGCTTGCATTTATGAACACAAGCAACCACGGGAAAAAAGCATACACATCACACACGTAGTCACATCAGGGCATGCATTTCATTGATTGCCATTGGGAAAGAAACCTTGTATCTCCATATTCTATCTATTCTATTCTATTTTTATTTTTTTTCATAGATTAATGCCCTAATGCAGGGGTCTTCAACGTTTTCAGGCCAAGGACCCCCTAGCTGAGAGAGAGATGAAGCAGGGACCCCCTCTATATTGTATAAAAATTGTGTTTCAGATTTTAAAAAATTGTTTACGTGGTCTGCTCTTTTTTCCCTCTACAACGATAGCTCTTTGCCAAAAATAGCCGATCTACAAGCTCACAACGTCTCGCAGCGCGAGGCGTTGTGCGCTTGTAGATCGGCTATTTTTGGCTAAAGTTCTCCTCAGAAAAGGGATGCTAGGGTTCAAGTGGTTAAGGTAGAAAAAAAAAATCATATCACACAAAGATTTGGCGGATCCCCTGTAGTACCTCTGAGGACCCCCTAGGGGTCCCAGACCCCCTGTTGAAGACCCCTGCCCTAATGTGTACACCACGACAGTGTCGTGTAAAAGTAGAGAACATAGCTGATCTACAAGCTCACAACATAATGAGAAGCGACTCGTTGTGAGCTTGTAGATCTACTATTTTTGCTATTGTAGATTTTTGCCTAGGATGACATGCCCCAAAAAAGGGACACCCATGGTTTTAAAGTAGTTCATTGAGCCTCATAAATATTGTATCAATGAAATGTATTAACAAGAGCTCGCAACTAAATAATAACTACATTGGATCCATTGGAACACAAGTTATTTTTTTCCGTTTCCTGAAAAGTAACTGTTTTGTGACATACAAGGTTTCGGCCTGCCACAGGGACTATTTACACACACGAGCACACAGTAGAAATGCACGCTGAGAATCACACACAGAGACACACACACACACACACATGCAATTTGCTTTGCATGGTGTCAGCAGACACACGTTCCCCCACACGCAGCAGCTGCTGTCAAGCGTGAGTTAATTGCACGGTGATTGGAGGCGCTCTTCCTCTCACTGTGCACTCACATGCACATCCTCTCACACACACACACACACACACACACACACACACACACACACACACACACACACACACACACACACACACACACACACTGTAGGGCACATAGAGGAAGGCCACATAGACACAAAGACATGCAGAAAAAACATACTGTACAGTATGCATACCGTACAGTATATTGTACTCTCTCTCTCTCTGTGTGTGTGTGTGTGTGTGTGTGTGTGTGTGTGTGTGTGTGTGTGTGTGTGTGTGTGTGTGTGTGTGTGTGTGTGTGTGTGTGTGTGTGTGCGTGTTGCTAGGATTCAACAGGATGCCAACATTGTTCTAATCTAGACAGTGGTGGAAGTTAACTTAAGAAAAATACTACAATGCAGAAAAACTCCTGCGTTCAAAATCTTACTTAAGTCGAAGTTCAGAAGTATTAGCATCAAAATATACTAACAGTAACAAAAGTAAAAGTACTCGTTATACAGAATGCCCATTTCAGAATCATACTGTAGATGCTGGACTATAATCATTGATCAATTACCCCAAAAAAATAGCGTTGCATTGTGAGTTTGTAGATCTGCTATTTTAGAAGATTTGTGATCGATTCGATTCATTATTAATAAGGTAAATCTGCAATGTAACTATATCTGTCTAAATCTGTCAAATAACTAAATCTGTCAAGTAAACGTAGTAAAAAGTACAACATTTGCCTTCTACTCCACATGTAGTGGAGTAGAAAAGCAAATGTTGTACGACAATGTTGTACATGTTTTGATTGATTGAATATTTTATTAGGCAAAAAAATGTAAAACATCACATTTACATTTAACATACTTTGTCTAACAGGTCCGTTCATAAAAGTCCTTGCGGACTTGCGGACTTGTTTCCAATGAGGGCCTTTGTATATGTAGTGGAGTAGAAGGATAAAGTCAAGTAATGGAAATGCTCAGGTAAAAAAATAATGTACCTCAACACTGTATTAAGTACAGTACTTCTTATGTACTTGGTTACTTTACATCACTGGTTCTGGAGCATCTCTCTTTCTCTATCTCTCACTCACGCACGCACGCACGCACGCACACAGTGCCTTTACCTGCCTGCTGTGTGTGCTGACCCTACACTAATAGGTGTTGTCTGGTGTGCTGAGCTCTGGCCCTTTGGCCCTTGTGTATCACACTGTGCAGCCAGGGCCACATGCTGCTAGGACACGCATGCACACACACTCACACGCACGCGCATGCGCGCACACACACACACACACACACACACACACACACACACACACACACACACACACACACACACACACACACACACACACACACACACACACACACACACACACACACACACACACACACTCTTCTCTCTCTCTCCTTACACATCCAATCTTGCAAACGGCCCAAGTCAAATTCAAAGACACGAGAAGTACACAAGATGAATCAACTTGAGCACGACATGCATCGCATGCAAACATAATGAAAGATGCAGACACATAATTACATGTCACTACCGCCAAGGTCCATTCAGTTATTTAATTCACAAGTAGATATTCAAACGTCTTCATGCATGACAATTCGCATATCGGTGAAGGCCTGTTTGTGTTTATATCCATGTGTCTGTGTGTTATACTTTGCGCACACGCACATGTATACTTATGTGTGTATCTCAGCGTGTGTGTGTGTGTGTGTGTGTGTGTGTGTGTGTGTGTGTGTGTGTGTGTGTGTGTGTGTGTGTGTGTGTGTGTGTGCGCGCGCGCATTTGTGTGAGTGAGCATGTTCCTGCCAGGCCTGCACTAATAGTCCTAATGCTTCCTGAGGAGATGCCCAGAGCTGCATTAGCCTCTGGATGGACCATTGATTTAGCGCAAAAAGCTTTGGCTCTCCACCATCTCCACCCCAACGCACACTCCACCCACCCAGCCCTCTTAAAACTCTATATGGCCAAGGCTTCCTGTCACGCGCCCACAGGGTTATCTCCCCAATGCAATTAAGGTGCTTTAAAAGTGCATTTTCAGGAAGAAGAAGCAGGGGGGTGGGGGTAATGAGGGAGAGTGCTGGCTGGACAGCTCCACTGCTGAATGGGTTGGGAAGCCCCCAATACAAGCCAAAAGCCAGGGCAGACAGATAGATGGATGGACACGCCCAGGCAGAGAGAGGAGAGTGAGAGAGGAGGAAATGGATGCATTACTAAAGAGAGGAAATGTGCATGTGTCTATGTAATATTAGGAGGAGGATAACGTGCAATTATACTTCAAGGAAAATACCAGTGTTTTCCAGTCTCTCATTTCGTTTGCTACTTCAAACCCATCTTGATCGTTGCTCGTACTTAGTAAATATGTGTTTCAAAGTCGACCTGCCTCCCAGTTCAGTTTGAAACTCCAGCAGATATAGCCTGCTGACAAGCATCAGTCTCGGTCCAAAGTCATAATCTGCCAATTAGAATTGTCTGCTCTCTGCGGGGGAAATGGCTTCTTTTCTTCTTTTCAGCCAATAACTTTTATAACAGCCCGCCAGTTCCCAGACAAGTAGCATCTGAAGCAAAGCACGCAGCAGAAACAATATAGTTTGCCACAAAATTGATAGCTGTTAAGATTTATTCCACAAATTACCGAAATCAGCAAGCCTGCACTCACTTGGGATTTCACAACCTTGCCCCAAATTATAACAGCAGGGTCATTCCATGGAAGAGGGCCGATGGTTAATTTGAAATGAAAGAAAGATAGCATATACGTGCCAAAAGTGAAAAGTGGTATTTGTGAATTCCTGCATTCGTGCGTGCGGCTGCCCACGCATTAATGTCTGTCGCCCTGTCCCCCTGTCCCCCTGTCTGTCTGTCTTTCAGGTGGGTGAGTTTTCTGCATGACACAGGCCCAGTTAAGTGATGAGCCTGGTTGCAGAGTACAGTAAGCCATTTCCCCCGACCACATGATTTAGACACATTAGGGTTAATGGTGGTAATTACGGTGGCTGCTCCCGCTCTCCTCAATGCACATTATGCAATCTCAGGGAGGATACAGACAATTGAGTTTCAGCATCCGACACTCACGAAGAATGTCTGTCTGACTGCTATTCTGCTGCCCTAAGGACTCCGCTGACCCCCCCGTTGAGGGAAACACCACATATGGTGCCCGTGTTGAAGCACTGAGTGAGGCAGTTGAGTTGACTGTTCCGTGTGGAAAGCAGAGATTGTGAGTGGTTTGTCTCATTCATGTTTCAGCTTATGGTAGCTTAAACCTCGAGGCACGTTGCAAGATGTTAAATAACAGTACACCGAAATGAAGAGGGGCTTTTTTTTGTCATTAAAGAGAATCTATGGTTTGTAATTGGAAAGGGACTAGTTTTACAAGATGATCTTATTGAGGATCACACAGTATTCTTCACTTGGTGAAAATCTTTTTTATATGGAAAGGTGTTAGAAAATAAAAAAGTGAGCGAGAGAGAAAGAGAGAAATGAGACAGACACAGCTGATGTCCTGAGGCTCAAATGAATCATAATGTCTTTTCAAGGAATGGCAAGAAAAAGGAGGGTTTTATTGGACTGCAGTAGGGAATAAAGATGGGAATAAAATGACTGTGATTCGACCTGACGAGAGGTCAGGAAAAAATAAAAGAGAGAGAGAGAGAGAGAGCATAAGAGGATAGAATGGGCAAAAAAAAAAAAAAAACACAGGATGAAAGGGAGCATAAGAGAAGATGAGAGTATAGAAAAGAAAAGAGAAGAGAGGGGCGAAATGGAAGAGGGTGAGGCAGGAAGAGGAGGCGAGGTGTGTGTGTGTGTGTGTGTGTGTGTGTGTGTGTGTGTGTGTGTGTGTGTGTGTGTGTGTGTGTGTGTGTGTGTGTGTGTGTGTGTGTGTGTGTGTGTGTGTGTGTGTGTGTGTGTGTGTGTGTGTGTGTGTGTGTGTGTGTGTGTGTGTGTGTGTGTGTGTGTGTGTGTGTGGGTGGGTATAACACACTATAAGCTAATGAAGTGGGAGTGCTCCCTGCTCCCAGTCTGCCTCCTCTGCTCCTGCTCTGCTGCTCTCAGTAAAACTGCTCTCTTTCTGCAATCAATAGCCTCATAATTTCAGCCAAATAGCCGTGCTGGCTGCTGTGAAATGGCGACAAATCATCGGCGCGGCGGCAGCAACCACAGCAGCAGCAGCAGCAGCACTGGTGCTGGAGCTCACTCGGCCTTATAGGTTTGACGAAGAGCCAAATATTCTATTTATCTTACTTCAGTTCACTGATTACAAACCTGGAATGAGATTTGTGCAAAGGAAGAGGATTTGTGTGAGCGCAAAGAGAAAACGAGCGCATGCAGCAGTACATATTTAAGAGGGGACATACTGTAGTGGAGAGGCGTGGAGGCAATGAGGCGTTTTATGCACGGCCCAGAAATGGCGTTTTGATTGCATTGTTAGCGCTTAGTTTTGGGGTCCAGTCACAGCTCTCTGGCGAGGAATAAAGGACTCGCAGCCTGCCCTGTGCATTCGCACAAAGCCATATTGTTCCGCCATTCATAATTGGTTAATGTGATGTTCATTAGTGCACCATGTACATTAAATGGCAACACAATGCCATCAGTTTTGCATCGGTTGAGTCAGACCCTGCACGTCACAAGTGGTCCTTAAAATTAACCAAATAAAGACGGTGATTTCTTTTACTTTAGATTGAGTTAAATTAATTGAACAGCTGTCCTAGACTCGGTACTTAAATGAACCCATACAGAATAGGGATGCTGGGTTTCAAGTGGTTAAAGTAAGTGTAAGTGATATTTTTTGGCAAAAAAATCAAAACTATATTCTGATAGCAATCATTGCTATAGAATGTTTATTCAGTAACACGACCCGTTTCTCTAGCTCTTTAATAAACAGATTTTCTTTTTCAGGTGGGTCACAAGTTTTCATCCAATCAGGATGCGTTCGGAAATTCGCACCGGGAGCACACTCAAGTATTAGTTTGTATTGACCAGTGCGCTCAGTGCTTTATATCCGAACGCACCCATTGTTTCATCACTTCCAATTTCATACATTTATCCTGTATCGGTATGAGTTCTCCAAACTTCTCTCTCCTGATTGGATGAAATTGGTATCGCAACCTTCGCTGTGTGTACATTTTCTTACTTTGATTTTCTTTGAATATATATATTTTTTAATATGTTTATTTGTATATTTGTTTTATTATTTGTTCTGCTAAAAGTAAATCTCAAATAAAGTGTTGATCATTAAAAAAAGCTCCTTAAGAGCTGGAGAGACGGGGAGACCTCTGTTATTGAACAAACACTCTAGTCTATGGCAATGATAACTATGGGAATATAGCTCTATAACACTTCTTTTAACAACAACAGTAACCAAAAATGACTACATTAAATGTGAAATAAATCTCATGGACAGTAAATGGTGCATGTAAAGAAGCACATGCATATGCTGCATATACACAAATGGGGTGGGGGCACATACACAAAAAAACAAACCACTTTCACAGTACAATAAACAGTATACATTACGATTCATGTTTAGACGCACTGTGACCAATCTCTTAAAAAAATACAATAAAAAAACATTTAATCATCCCCACCATCATACACAAGCCTACAGAATAGCCATGACTAGAGAAGTGTATTGGCTATTCTCCAAGAGGAGTCTTGTAATTTGCAGCACTGTGCACCACAAGCCTCTCCGCGCTAACCCTGCCTGTCCCCAGACATCACAACGATGATTACAATCTTTCATATCAAACTAGCTGACCATTATTGAGTTGGTGCAGAGGGGAGAAAATTAGTATTTGCAGTGGGCACCACCACCCCATCAAGCCTGACATCTGCTAGCCACTTTCAGGCAGCTGTCCCTGGACTATAACAGATTACAGTAATCTGATTACCAGAAAAATGTTAACTGGAAATTCATTAAAGGGGCCAAAATACTTAATTATTACAAATGCAACTCAATAAAAACAAGGTTTTGGGAATAAAATGTACTTCAAGATTAGGCGTTTGGAAAACCAGTGTATACTGTACAAACTTTTTGGGGGCTGCTGCAAGGCTACTGTCTACAATGTGAGTCTCTCTCTTACATCATCAATTCTAACGATGGAGGGTTCCAACGCCTGAATCACAAGTCAGCATGTCCGGTCTCAGATTGATTGGTCCATCCGTGGTTGGTCTAAGGAGGTCCCTGGTCGATTAATTCATACCAGACCAGTGCCCGTTGCTATTGGCCTACTCAGATACAAGTTGGATGCAAGTTGGAAATGCATGCGTCACCTATTTAATAGTTATGCAGTACCCACCCGTCTGTCTGTCTGTCTGTCTGTCTGTCTGTCTGTCTGTCTGTCTGTCTGTCTGTCTGTGTCCCTTTTATGCCCATGAAGTTCTGCGTCAGACATGCCCAAATATGGAGTCCAGGCCTGTCTATGATACTAGGGTACTCAATATATGGGGGTTTGCGGATTTATATGTATTTTTTGGAGATCCGCTGATTCGACTGACTTCGCACTCGGCGCATCACTCTCTCAGGTCCTCAACAATACGCACTCCGAGTTTGAAGTTGATCGGTAGGGGGTGTTCTAGAGATATCCACCAAGGAAAGACACATTAAAAGCATCTTTGTTTTGGTGAGTAGCAAAAGTGTATTCTTTATTTTTTTACTAAAGTCACGCTCCGGGGATATGAAACATATGCCCGAAGAGTCACATAGCGTTAAGGAGAACTCCTGCTATGGACCAGAGCTAGGTATCTATTTAATCGTCTGGCTACTCCGAGTCTAACAAGTAGCTTGACATTTTTGTAAGATGTTGAGCTGTGGAAAAGCAAAACAAATCTTCTGTGGTGGTGTGCAGTTTAGGTCAAGTAAGCTAATGGACTACATTATGCAATAACCTACAGTGGACCCAGCTACTGTACATCTTTAAAAAAAAAGAGTTAGGACCCAAGAGCAGGAACTCAAAGTCAAACAAACGCAGGAGATAAGGATCACATTAACTTGACCTTACTTGACAAATGACACAGGATATCAATGGTACAAGTTACACACAGACAGAGTACTTTCACTACAAAACCAGTAACTAACACAGTATAAGCCAACTGTTAAGACTTGCTTTGGTTGGGGTACCTGCTGGCCTAACGGTCCAAGCGCACACCTCGTTTGTTGGTAACGCAGCTTGACAGCGTGTTGCGAGTTCGACTCCCAATCCCGACAACCTTTGCTGTGTGTCACTGTCACCCCCCCATCTCTCTCCCCATTTCCTGTCAGCCTACTATCCTATCAATAAAGGCAGAAAAGCCAAAAAAAATTATAAAAGAAGTGCTTTGCCTGATCTCAACTCTTGTTTTGACTGTTTTATTGCTTTTAATACTTATCTATCTTATTATTATTATTTTTTTTCCTAATACATTTCCCCCCCAGCCCCACATACACATGTAAAGCAACTTTGAGTACTTAGAAAAGCGCTATTTCAATTTCAGGTATTATTATTATAAGTGTCTAAAGCTCATCACCCCACCAGGCTCTTCTCAGCCAGGTGATGGCACTCAGGGCAATCAGACTCTTCTGGCCACAGATAGGGGAGAGGAGGTTGGCCAAGAGGAATTAGTAGCAGGGCATGGGAGGGGCAAAGGCAAATCATGGACACATGGGGAAGAGCTTGTTTGGTGTCTCCCCGGCAACCAAACTTACAAAAGTACATTATGAATTAACCACTCATAGTCAGGGGATATTAAAAAAGTCTTGGAATAAATTCCTTACCAAAAAAAATCTTCACCAATGTGTTTGTAAAGGTGTCTAGTAACACATCTCACAAAGACTGAAATTCAGTATCCCTAGGAGAATTTTTGACAGCTCCTTAAAGTTGGGGTACACACCATAACCTTGGTTAAATCCCCCCAAAAAAACAAAATTTAATTCTGTTTTAAGTAGCATGTGAGGGGTCAAACTAGGGTGTTTTTATGATTCTGAATCCATTGCAATCATTTGTTTTGCACCAAAACCACTCCTTGGGCTAAAAACGGCCCAATCTCAATGGGCTTTTTACACAAAAAGTATACATGGCTATGGCGGTTTTTAGCCCAAGGAGTGGTTTTGGTGCAAAACAAATGATTGCAATGGATCTAGAATCATAAAACACCCTAGTTTGACCCCTCACATGCTACTTAAAACAGAATTAAATTTGGATTTTTGTTTTGGATTTTTTTTTAACCAAGGTTATGGTGGGTACCCCAACTTTAAGGAGCTGTCAAAAATTCTCCTAGGGATACTGAATTTCAGTCTTTGTGAGATGTGTTACTAGACACCTTTACAAACACATTGGTGAAGATTTTTTTTGGTAAGGAATTTATTCCAAGATTGGAAAATATTCTGCTAATATCCCCTGACTATCAAAGCTGTGGTGAAATGGCTGTTTCGGTCATTTTATTTTGAAGTTTCAGTCTGAAACGTCGTCCTTGGTCTCAACTAACCTCGGTCCCAGCCATAGAGTTACAGCCTCACTTATCTGCGAAAAGAAGTCTCAACCTGGTCTCAACCAATTAGAAGGTCCCACTCCCATCCCTTCAGGCTATGGGACGCTGGAATTTAGTGTTTGTTTACCCTGCCCACACGCTGCACAAGGGAGAGAGAGAGAACATGTGTTACTACAGTATGTTGCTTATTTCAAACCTATGATGTTTTCAGATACATATTTTAGTGTGCTGATTAAGTTTTAAATGAGTAATGCACCTTCTGGTCGTCATCTTGAGTTGGATAAATAACAGCCCAAGAGTGTCTCCATAATTAAAATCAGGTTATGAGTGGAGGAATGTGAGCTACGTGAATCAAACAGGTGAATGAAATCAAGATGCATTTATATTCATATGAGTCTATATGTCATCACGCAGTACGTTTGCGTTTACAGGAAGTAATTAAGATATTTTATATTAATATGAAAATACACAAAAATATGCTATGATGGAAATGAAATATGTATGCTCTAAAAGTGTGAATATGTATGCTCAAAAAAAAAAAAAAAAAAAGCCTTAGTTATTGTCACTATTTCTTATTTCTTTACATTTTTTAACATTTCTCAAATTATTTTGCCATTTTTTTATTGTAGGAAAGAAAGAAGCAACCCATAAAAATGGGTCCACTACCCAAAAATGGGCCCCGACCCATTGTTTGGGAAACACTGCGCTATCCTTCAATTCATCTCTCTCTCCTCCCCTGCATCCCTCCTGTCCACCCCTCCAACCATCTCTCCATAATTCCATCCCTCCATCCCACCATCCGTCTTCAGTGACTTTTCTGCAAAGGTAATGTAAGTACACGCAGCTAATTTAACTGGTTAAATATTCATGTATGCGGCCAGCAGGCCTGTGCCGCGGCGTTCCACACCTACACAGAGCCTGTCGACGGGCAGACGGTCCGTTACACAATAAGAGCCCTCTCCCCAGAGGGGTCCGTGAAAGCCCGGGAGTTAAATCTGAAACAGCACAATGCTATGGAGGAAGGGGAGTTTTTGTACCTTAAGAGAGGAAGGGAAAAGAAAGTGATTGAAGGCCCCGTAGAAGAGAGTAGGGGAGCTGATGAACAGGAGGGTTGGGAGTTGCAGGGATGATAAATGCTACAAAGGCAAGACTCAGGCTGTGATGAGGTATCATAAGCACACAATAACATGGTGAGGAATACCAGACTTTACAGTACATATACTGTACACTGCACTGTCAGCTAATGCAATTTAAAGACCATGAATGATTTGGAAATGTTGCCACTGTAAATTTTTTGGGGTCTGTGCTAAGGTAAAATTGTCCTTGCTACTATAGCCAGGGGTTTTTAATGGAGATGGATGGTATAGTGATGGTAGCCATAATGCTTCTGGGCTAATGCCCAATGTTCCATTCTTGATTATAATCACGTGACATTCGTTTAAAAAAAATCTTGGAGAGATTTCAGAGAAACATTCTCTTCATTATATATGCTACAGTATAGTTTTAGAATGATTTATTGCGCATATGCATGGCTATCACTTAAATATAGTACCTGTCTTGAATCATTTCTAAGTGTCTTGATACACAGTATATTCAAGACACTTTAAGAGATCACAAAAGGACTAGTCATAACTCTCTAGAGAAGCCTGTCATATACAAGAAACTTTTAATGGGGGCGCCTGGGTGGTGCAATGCTAACATTCCTGTGCACCATCATAGAGTCTAGGGGTTCGAATCCACTGTAGTACTGTACATCCAGCTTGCCGAGCGTCTTCTACACGAACACGTGTTCAGGCGAGGGAACTCGGGCAGGGAGGGCAATCTTTGTCGCTGCACTAGTGCCTCCTATGGCTGGTGGCGGCACCTAATTTGGATCAAACTGTAAATTACTAAATATAGGGCCAAAAAACATCACTACAGAAGAAATGAGGAGTGTTAATGAACGGAGCAGCAATGCATTCAACCTCATTCACAAAATATGTAAAAAGTGGCATTCATGATTTACTTTCTCATTTGAATTTGTTCTTTTGTAAAATCAAAATGTATGTTTGTTTGGACACAGGTGGGAAACTATTATCCTGTCGTGACTTCTACTTGGAATTGTCTTACAGTATTCTTTGTGCAATAGTGCAAACCTCAAATGAACAAACCAAAAAAAGGTTCCTGTACCTTTGTAGACCATTATGCTTCTAATTATAACCATGTTACCAGCACCAAGTGCTCGCTTCGGCATATGCCGCATTGGTTGCTTGGACACTGCAGGGACAAAGCTCCTGTACCCACTTGTCAAAGTATAATATGCAAATAAAATATAATATATTACAGTATATCACGCTGTAATACATTACTACTTAGTCCTAAACCTGATATCACTAACCTTTTATTAATTGTATTTTACCAACGTTTTGACACAATATAGGTCTTCTTCACATTATTCACATTATATATCTCCCGACATGGTCAGCACCTCCTCACGACTGGTGTGCGCTGCACTGCGCTCCTGTTCCATTGCGTGACCGAATACTATGACAGCATGCATGCCTTTTTGCATTGGGAGCATGCACAAGTCAAAAAGTAGCCCTCCCTCAAACAAAGTCGTATTCTGACCAATCTGACCTACAACCTAAAATGAGTTTGACACCCCTGTTGTACGGAGATAGCACGGAAACCTTCGTCATCATTGGTCAGCAGGCTGAGTGTTGCTGCTTCCTATATACGTCATTTCAAATTAAAATCCCTCCAATGTTTCATACACGGCCCAGCCAATGCTGTGCTATGTTTTGACCTAGTCCAATTTTTTATATTGTCAAAACATGGTTGAGTGAAAAAAATATATAGTTTCGCAGTGTGTTTGTTTAATAAATACACAGTGGGAGCATATAAAAAGACATTTACAAACACATTTACAAAGACATTTTGTACTGCATTAACCTACTTCTGTGTAGATATGCCATATATTATTGTTGAGACATGAGATTGCAGATACTGTATACATTCACAGTACAATCATCAAATTGTAATGGTAAAACAGTGGTCCATTTGGGCCACTCTCAGAGTTACAGTAAATGAACACTTGTGTGTTACACTGTAGATATGGGTCCCAGAGATAAAACAAAAAAGAAGAAATCCTATCAACCAGGGGTCCTGGCCTAATGTATGTCAAACTGAGGGTCCATGAAATTAAACAAGGTTGAGAATCACTGATGTAACACATCGTTGCTGTTGGGTGGAAACCTTGCATGTCCAAATCTCTTCCTTTTTTATTATTATTTTAAAAACATTTAAAAATTGTGAGAATAGCTGAACTACAAGTTCACAACACGTCCCATAGATCAGCTATTTTCGCTCCCTTTGTGTGACACTCATATGACGAAGTAGGGCATTAATCTGAAGAAAAAAAACATAAAAAGTTGAATTATGGAGATAAGAGGTCTCTGCCCGATATATACCAATTGACTCAACACAGCCACAAAAAGTGCAGTCATTGGACCTCTAGTAGTGTTTTAAACCCTATATAGTGTCAAAAAGATGCACTCCCTAACATCATGCGGTAGGCTATGCTACATCTCATATAATAGAGATCACAAGCATGATCAAACTGATCACCGTTCAGTTTTACTGTTTCCATATGTGAAATGGTTGAGGCTAAGAACCGTGGCAGCATAAGGCTGTTCAGCTTTCATCATTTGAAAGACAACTTGGTCCGTGTGAAGCAGTGAAGCTTCACAACACACAGCTGAGAGCGCTGCAGCCGGCGTTGCCAGATTTTGTGAGAGAAATAAGCAACCAGGTCCATGAAAACAAGCCCCAAAGTGACTAATAGGCCATATGAGCACTTTAAACCTATATGTTCATTGGCTATTTTAAAATAGCCGATCTACAAGCACACAACGCGTCGCATCGCAAAACATTAATATCAGGTTTATTATCACCTTTAACAACCTTGACCTTTGACGTTCATCTTATCTCATTTTCAAACAAATCTTTTTTACAACAACACTGGTACGGAGGTCA